>NW_007245903.1:776014-818662 GCF_000164805.1 Carlito syrichta
CCGCCTGTTCACCGGCCGCACCGCGCGCGCGCGCGGTCGCGGCTCGGTGAAGCGCGCGGCCTGCGTGTGCGTGAACGTGGTGTTGACCGCCACGCTCGCGCCCTGCACCTGGGTGGCCGTGGCGCTGCTCGGGGGCTCCTTTTACCAGTGTGCGGCCAGCGGGACCCACTTCATGGCACGCTTACTGTGCCCTGGTCGCGACCCCAACTGCTCCGCCGAGCTGCCGCTGGTGCCCTGCAACCAGGCGCGTGCGGCCGACGTGCAGGCCCTCCTGGGAGAGCTCCGGGCGCAGTCGCAGGTCAGCGGGACAGGGGAGGCTGGGAGGGGAGTTGGGAGGTGGACATCGGCGGCTTTCCCCGACACACGGGGCCTGGGGACAGCTAGAAAACTACCTTGCTTCCTCTTTCTTTCTTTCTTTCTTTTTTTTTTTTTTTGAGCAGGAGTCTCACTCTGTCGCCCAGGCTGGAGTGCAGTGGCACCCTCACGGCCACTGCAGCCTTGACCTGCTGGGTCAGGCGATCCTTCCGCCTCAACCTTCCAAGTAGCTGGAACCACAGGCGCGCGCCACCACGCCCGGGTAACTTTTTGATTGATTGTGGAGATGAGGTCTTGCCATGTTGCCCAGGATGGTCTCAAACCCGTGGGTTCAGGCAACCCTCTCGCCTTGGTCTCCCAAAGTGCTGGGATTACAGGCGTGAGCCACCGCACCCTGTTAAAGCTTCCTTGCTTCTAATGGACTGGGACACTTAATAAAACGAATAAAGGAGGGCAGGCACTCCTGCAGCACCCAATTCTGTAAGCCAATCGTGGAGAGAGGGTACAGCCAACTGGGTGCCAGCTGCCTTCCGCCTCCTTCCCATGTCTCACAGCAGCCCGTCAGGGTGTCAGTATTGTGTCTCCACAACTCAGTCAGCAAACAGAGTCTAAGTCCAGCCGGGAGAAGGCTGAATTGTTACAATTAAATGGGTCAACCAGGCTCTCAAGTCACTACTCTATGTTGCTCCTGAGCTTACAAAGCTCAGAGTTTCCTTAAAATAAATGCACCTTTCACGGATTTGCGGAAAATCCATGTTTTCTGCTATCTAAGGCAATGACATGGGCTCCTCCCTGACCCCTTGGCAGTCTTGGAAGTACAGTTGACTTTCCCAACAAGCAGTTGTACTGGGGGTTGGGCAGGTCACTGCCAAATCCTTTTTTTTTTTTTTTTTTTTTTTAACTTTCTGTTTGTTGTTGTTGTTGTTGTTTGAGTCAGAGTCTCACTCTGTCACCCAGGCTGGAGTGCAGTGGCACACTGCTCACAGTCACCACAGCTACTACCTGCTGGGCTCAGGTGATCCTTCCACCTCAGCCTTCCAAGTATACTCCTTAACTCTTAAGGAATTATGACCTACATCTGTTGCTTATCCATCATCTGGTGAGAAGGTCAAACTTCATCTGAGAATTTTTAAGTTTCTTTTTTTAAAAAGTGGCTAAATGACCATTTTGTTGTGCTTTCTTAAGGTGTTTGGCATAGGCCTGATAACAATTGCTGTCATCGCCCATCTGTTGTATACATCTATCACCCAGTGCCGATCTCCAGTTAGTTTTATGCAGCTAAAATTCTGGAAAATCTACTTGAAACAGGAGCAGCAGCTCTTTAAAAGTAAAGCCACAGAGCATGCGATGGAACTGGCAAAAGAGAATATTAAATGCTTCTTTGAGGGCTCACGTCCAAAACACTGCCATACCCCAAGCCCTAAAGACTGGCAGCAAATTTCATCACTATATACTTTCAGTCCAAATTTCTACAGCATGTTACACAAATATGTTAACACAGATGAAGAGAATGACAGTATCAAATCTTCTGAAGGAGTTGTAGCCACTGCTGGTCTTGACTTTGTAGATTCGCCTGATATGAACAGCAATCTTGAGTTAGAGACTTGTGAATAAGTAGAAAAAAAGTTATTTTGAATTATTGCTTTAAAAAAAACATTGTTATTGTTTATCACTGCTTTTTTTCCTTCTAAATTGTGGCATTTTCTATATGAAATTAAAATATAGAGCTTAACCTCTTTATAATGTTAATTATTTCACACAAACACACAAAAAACTGAGGGGAAATGATTCACCCAAAGAAGAAACTGGAAACTAGATTAGAAGTCTTGTATCTATTCTGGGATCCTTTTCAAATAGAAGACTTTGGTAGCAACAACAGTGACAGAACATTGAACTTCTGACCTTTTTGTTTGGTTATCTGATGTTAATTTCAAGTTCACTTTCTTGCCGGCAACACCTTGTCAGGAACTGAACAATTTTGGCATGCTAGCTAGCTCTGTGGTGTACTAGATAGCATGTTGGGCTTCTGGCTGAGCCTGTGGTAGTCATTCAAAAGTCAAAGCATTTTATGGCTCTAATATGGTTACAATGAAAATTTAGTCATGAAAGTAAATTTTTTAAATATGAAATTTGAAAAAGTAGTAATTTTAGTTTATAGGATCAGAGGAAAAATATGAATGGTATTTGTATGATAAATTTGAAATATATACAAAAGTAGAGAGGATGGTATTATGAGTCCCCCAAGTAGTCATTTGGCAGTTTCCACAGAGTTGGGAAGTCAGATAAAGCCCATGGCATGCAAATACATATAAAAATACAAATTGTGACCTGTTTAGATTAGCAGAGGAGGGCTTGGGGAAGCCCATGAGAGACCAAAATCCCTGGAGTAGGGAGAAGAGCATCTCAGTTATACTGAAGGAACTATTATAACCAGACCAGGTTCTTATGCCTGCTACCCAAGAAAACCAAAACCTACATAGCCATTGCAGCTGAGGGTTTAATATCACAAAGCACCTGAGCAAGCAGGATGGGCGAAATCACTCAAATCCTCCTGCCCAGAAATTCAGAGAACAGGGATTTTTAAAGAGAATTTGGTGGGTAAGGGATAGGGGCTGCTGATGTTGGTTGGTTGATGAAGTTGTGGAGGCATCCAGACTGTCTTACTGTCACAGAGTCAATTTCTAGGAGACAGCTTCATGGTATGTGTTCTCGGCCCAGGATAGGGGAAGGAGTGCTTGGTCCCTCCGAGTACAAAGTCTGAAAAACATCTCAAGTGCCATCTTAGGTTTTACAGTAGATGCCATCTGTAGGGCAGGTCCTGGTGACCATCAGCTACTACTCCCTGGATGGAGAGCCAACATAGAGGTCTTAGGTTCATGGTCTAAAGGAGGGTATGGGGATCAACCTTGTGGGGCACCTTCCCCTCCCCAGGGGTCAGGACATGAAGATCATCAGTCACCCTCTATTGGAGTGAGCAAACATAGAAACAACAGCTTTGCTTATCTCTAACCCTGGCTCTTCAGGGCTCTGGTCCCTTCCCCAGCCTTTACCCCATGGCCTGACATTGATTTCACCCAGGTGGTATCAGGACAGTATGTGCAAAGACTGGGATGAGAACAATCTTAGCACAGTTAGAAGCTGTAAGAGGGGCTGGAAGATGAGCAAGGGGCACAGTGCAGCACCTTGAAACCATGTGAAGGATTTTGATTTTCATCCTGTGAACATTTCAGGAAGATTGATCTGCTTTGCTCGAGAAAAAAAGAAATGGCATGGGAAGAGGAAAAGTCAAGGTGAAAATGGAGAGACCAGCCAGGGGGTCACTGTAGTGGAAATCGGTGGGTGTGAACTTGTGGTACATTGATAGTGACCAAAATGGAGAAAGGGGGTAGATTCTAGGTGCATTCTGCATGTAGACATGGCAGAATGTTTTGATGAAAGGAATGAAGAATTTAGTGAGCACAATTATATCTCCAGATCAAATTCTGCTACATGGCAGTGCTGGAACTTTCCAGGAACCCTTGTCTTGCATAAATCTATCATTCCTGCCCACCCCCCCCCAACATATGACTGCTTTCTGCATTTTAAAAATGAGATATGCAAACCTTGAACTGCAAGATGGTTGAGCACTGCCACATTTTGCCCTCCTTCCTTTCTTAGCGGACAATTGTGCCAGCCTCTGGTCACCTTGAATTGCCCAGGGCCGCTAGAAAGAACAGTCAGCAGGCTGAACATCCTGTTGTCAAGAGTCATTTATAACAAGAAAATTGGTGACAGAAATGGTGTGGGTCCTTTTTTTTTTTTTTACTGTTCCCTAAAATAATACTTTTGAAAGTCATATCATGACTACTTTCATTTTTGCTTCCTTTATTTTCCAGTTTATTTTTGTATATTCTTCCCTTTCGAAACTTTTTTTGGGGTTGACCATCTATGCTTGTATCCTCTTTAGTATCATCTTGTCTCCACCTTGTTGGTGTATGTCTCACTTTCTCTTGCATAGTCTTTAATAATTATTGTGAATACCATATAAGCTTAAGATAAAAATTACAGTGGTAGAGAATGGTGTTGTACTGGACCCCCAGAGACCCCAAAAGGGAAGGCACTGTGTTTGAGAGGCTGAACAAACGGACCCGGAGACAATGGATGAGACAGGCTTTATTCAGGAACTTACTCTAGGAGAAGGTGGTCCTGGAGTGGCCGACTGGACAGGAAACCCGCTCTGATTGTAAAGGGCACCTGGGCTATTTGGCATCTTACATGGAGTATGCAGGGTTAAGCAAGAGAGGGCAGACTCCAGTGCATGGGCGCAGGGTGAGAACGCCTTGTCCACAGGTGCATGGACACAGCATGGCTGCAAATTATCTCTAGGGTGGGACTTTGGGTATTATAATGAGCTAAAGGTAACCAAAAGTTGCAGGCAGTGATCCAGGTGTGGCGATCTGGTATGAGCCACCTCAGGGGGCTGACTGCCTCCAGGAAGGGTGCAGAGAACACTCACTAAGCAAGGCTGCAAGGTCTGGTCAGCCAGCGGGGACACCTCGCCCCATACCTCAGAGTGACCTGCACACCCAGGCCAGAGCCTGCGAGGAAGGGGACACTCTGGTCTGGTCACCTCCAGAACTCCTCCCCAGTTTCCAGCATTCTGCTTGGGGATGTGTCCAGGGTGTACTCATGTTGGCCTTGAGTTCTACAAATGGTAGAAAACAGTCAAATGACTGCATTCCTTTGCTATATAGTCTTCCCAGAGGTAGTGGGTATATACTCTGTGCACAAATATTGTCATAATATAACTGTTGTTCTGTAACTTTTTCACGTAAAATTTTATTATTCCACATTAGTATATAACAACTTACCTCATTTAAAAAATTACTGACCTTGTCTCTATGATGAATCAAAAAAATTGACCAGGCATGATGACCCACACCTGTAGTTTCAGATACTTAGAAGGCTGAGGTGGAAGGATTGCCTAAGTCCAGCAGATTGAGGCTGCAGTGGCTGTGATTGTGCCACTACACACCAGCCTGGGTGACAGAGTGAGACACTGAGTCAAAATTAAATACAAATTTTAAAGAATAATAAAATTTTGCATTGTATTCTACTAGTTAGTAGAATATGATCCTTTTTTTTGTTAAAACTTACACACCCATGCACATACATTCATAAAGTATAGAAAGGTAAGCACCAACTTTCTCAACAATTTGCCTCTTCCTAGAGTCTTCAGAGATGTTGATGCTATAGCTGAATGCATTGAGTCACTTGGTGTAAGGAGTCAGGGATAAAGTGCTGAGATGAACTTCAGGTTTTACCAACTCCATCTCCTCTGAGCCTGGGTCATTGCTGTAGTCTCTTACCTGGCTTACCTGTCTGCAGCCTTTGCCTCTTCTGATTCCTCCTTGCTGCAATTGCAGGATCAATTATCCTAAAACATGGATTTCATCATCCTGACTGAGAGATCCTCACTGTTTGTTTCATCAAATCTAAACTCTAATCTCCATGTGTCAAAGAGGTTACTACTCAATTTCTGAAACAAGAAACTGAATTTATTGCCTGTTAGGCCACTGAGAGTCATACTTGCAGGACACAGTCTCTTGAGATCAAATTTTGGGGAGTGGTGGGTTTCAGGACTACATGAACTTTCAGAAGTGGGACTTGTTTGTGAATTGGTGGAATCCTAAGTATGGAAGCACAGTTATTAGAGTGAAGCAGTTGCTAAGTGTCTGATTTTCAGAAGGATGAGAATATCATTGATTGACTTTCAGAATCATGGTCGCTGAGGCAAAGATGTCCTTGGTCAACTGAGACAGTTTTCAGTTTGGTTCTAGTGATTTCTTATGTAAAACTAGGGTGTGTGGCCCAAATTCCCTTCTTGAATTTGAGGGACAGGAAATTTCTATCTTCACCTGCATAGAGAAACTGCATCTGATGTTGCTGGCATGTCTGTCCGGTACTTGACACGGTGGTTGGCTTAGTAAACAGATCTAAGTCCCCATGCCTGTCATCGAAGCCCTAAAAATCTACCTGCTCCCTTCCCCCATCCTATCTACTTATGCTTATTTTAAAAATATTCTTCCATATTCAATCTCTAACTGAATCAGGATTTCTAACCATTCCACCATATTCATGACCACCATCTGAAACAGACCCAGCTCAGCTGCACTTCTCCACCCAACTAATTTCTCTTTTCTCCCACATTCCTGATGCCATGTCTGGGGTTTTGTTGTACCCCACTTATAAGCTAAGAGCCTGTTATGGTATGGAAACTGGCAGAAGAGATTAAACCTCAGGGCCAGTGACAAAAACTGTATGAATCACAGGTGAACACAGAGTTTGAGATGGTTCCCTTGTCCCTAAGTCCTAGGGGGCAACACAGAAGGCTAAGGTGAATACTTGCACACACCATTAGTAGAGAGATGACGAGCTTGGGGAGCCACCAGTATAGAACAAGTAATCATCAAGCCTATTCTTTATCCACAAAGGAGACCTTACTCTATCTCTCAAGGTTGCTTGCCGCAAGCACACCCCTAAGAAATGGCCTGGGTAAAAGGCAGCCAGAGCTCTACCGTCTCTGTACAAGCAGACATATGAGGGCATGGGGGACCAGGCAGGACCCCTTCCAGCTCCCAGTGTCTCCCTCCCAAGCACTACTTCTAATCGCACTTCTTCCTCAGTGTGTTCCTGACTGCATCAGTCCACAGTAGCTTCCTCCTCTGACGTCCCATGGCCTCGCTTCTCACACCCACTGCAACACCTGATCATACAGCTCGTTGTATTACAATAAAACTATGTTTCCTCTTCCCAGTGTGCTTTTATATCTTCTGAAGATTTTTAAAAATTGTTTTGCAACACTCGCAAAATAGCAATAAAACTGATTTTTAAAGCATGAGAAAAATTATATGTGTTTATTTTATTAAGAATTTAAAAATTTCAAATCTCACAAATATTTCTTGAAGTCTTAAGACACAAAGTACAGAACCATAGACAATAAGTCAGCAACCAGATGCTGCATTCTGGCAAATACATTATCATTCCTAGACTTCAAAAATGGTATTTATGAATCAGACAATTTCCTGTGTTATTTGTTGGTCTTTTCTGTATGGCATTGTATTTCATAAGGGCAGATTATAGTATAAAAGTTATATACATATATTTAATGTTTTTCTTACACATAGTAAAGAAACAAAATTTAAAAGAAAAAAAACTTTTTTCATGGAGTATCCTGCATCTGAGGGATTATTGGTGTTCCCCAGAATACACAGTGGAAAGCAGTACCCCGATAATCAGAGGCAGATGGCCCCCAACTGTTGTTTGGTTTACCTTACAATGTTCTTAATTCACATATTCTAATCCAAAAATAGCAACTTCAACAAAATCAAATCTGAGATATGGTCAGGTTGTGGGGCAATTTGCTTCAATGACCAAGCAAGTAGAGGGGTGCATAGGGGAGTCATTGAGCTAGAGTTTATTTCAAGAAGACTAGGTCCTCATACATCTAGGTGTCTTTAAAGATACTTAAAGGCATTTGGAGAGACAGCAGTGCATAAAATCAAAAACAGATGTTTTTTTCTCTTAAAAATCAAAACAGTTCTAACTCTCTCCTCTGCTTCCAGCTCTGCTAAAGATTTCTGGATGAGAAAACTGTTCCCGTTCAATTCATATGAAATTGAAGATGACTAACTTTTACAAGTCCACATTCTTTAACGTTTAAATCAGCTTGCCACTGTTCATACCAATGGAATTCCATAGTCTTTCCAGGATGCTAGGTACATTTATACTAACTAGAAGCTGCCTAACTCTCTCTGAAGATGTATAGTGAGCTCACTCTTTAGAAATAGTAGTATTATGTTCTTAAAATCCACACCTTTATTTCAGTTCCTCTAGAGTCCTCCTCTAATTTGAGATACAACAATTTGCATGTCTTAAAAATAATGCTTGGCAAATATGATTGTTGACAATGAATAACAATCGAAATAGACACTTCTGTTTAAAATCATTGGTTTGAAAGTACATATTTAACAGCAATAAAATAAATGTAAAGGGGTCTTTTTAAGTGGCATCTAGCAACCACAGATCAAGAGAGTGGGGAAAGCAACACAGTTGCTAGAAAGTAGATAGTAACTGAAATTGGCCTAACAGACCTGAGAAAAAATCGACTGCCAAGCCAGAGTAGAGGAAGATAAGAAGCAATATGACTTAGGCCATGGAGTCTGTAAAATGCTCAGGAATTAGCCTCACCTGGCACTAGAAATGGGGTTGGAGGCAGAGTCAACAAGATTGGCTGAAAACTTGTTTGAGAAGAATCGTCCCTCAGATCTCTGTCCCCCTTGCCTACAGCCAGGCAACGGCCTCTCTTGCCCCACCCGAAGATGGGAATTTTAATCTCTAGATAGTTTTTCAAAAATATTTCTGAACTGAGGGACAATAGGCATAGTTGAAGGCAGGGACACTATGTTGAATGAAGGAAATAAAATGCTCTTTCCCAGCCTTTGCTCCCAGACTGACTCACAGTGTGCTGGCATGAAGCCTCTGTTCTCTAGGTAGTAGAGTCAGATAACCCATGTCTAGCACATTTACCTGCCCAAAAGAAGTGACTTCAGTTAAATGACACATTTTGATATTCACATTTAAATCCCCCAACTTATTCCATGTTGAGGTCCACAAACCACTAGCTCCTGTTAAGTCATATTTTATCCAATAAGTGGATCGTTAAGGGACTCCAGCGTCTCAAGAAAAGTTTAAAAGACAGAAGCCAAAACAAACAAAATAGAAGTACTTGGGGGAAACAGAAATTATGGACTTTTAAGAAAATTCTGAAAACTACCATGAATGATTTCAGACATATAACAGAAGATGTTACATGTAAAAAATAAGAATAGAATTGTATTTTAAAACATGTAGAGGAAAAAAGAATTCTTGGAAATTAATAACATGAGAGCAGAAAATGCCACAGATTTGGAAGATAAACAGGGAATTATCTTAGGAAGTAGAGGATTAAGATAAAATATTAGAAAGGAAAATTAGAAAATCAGGCCAGGAGATGTAACACCCTACTATGATTCCAGGAGAAAGGGAAAAGTACAGAGAATAGAATTAGAAATCATCAAGGAAATGATTGACTGTTTCCCTAAGTGGAAGAGCATGGATTTCTGGATGGAAGAGTGCCACTCGGTGACCAGCACAGTGGAGGGGACAGGCCCACATGGGACTATCATGGGGCAATTTTGGAACAAGGAGGATATGCAGAAAACCCTGGAGTTTCCCGTACAGAAACAAATGACATTGAAGTTCTGAAAAATAACTGGAAGCAGGATGAACATACTTTTACAAACCTTATCTCCTGTTCACTCTTATCAGGAAGCCAGTAGAGAATGCACTCTTCCAGAAAAGAGAGTGCCCCTAGAAAGGCAAGTGGGGGACCAAGGAGACTAGAGTCTCCATGCAGGATGTGGGAGGAGAAAATTCCTAAGATGGTGACAAACAGAGAACACACCACTTGGTGGCAAAATCAGCCCCTCCATAAGACAATTAGCCCTATATCTCAAGGATTAGAGAGAAAAAAGTTAACAAAATTAAGAGTCATTTACTAATATTTTTCCTGGTACGTCACTGAAACCTCTTTTAAATAGTGTGTGGTAGTTTTGAAACATGTCCACAAATTTTTGAAACTCTTTTCTTCAAGAGATAGAGATGAATTCCCTCCCTTGAGTGTGTGCTGGACTGAGTGACTCATAATAAATAGAAAAAGGTAAAAAGACGAACTGGGTCTTCAGAACCCACTATAGTAGGATTGAGAGTTGGAAAGGTTACTTGTGTGTGGCAGCCTTGTGAGAAAGCCTCCTCTTTCTTATGCAGAAGTAAAAGAATAGTGACTTAGAGAATTGAGTCAGGGCTATATGAGCACATTAGGGACAGAAATGCCACCAATACCAGGAGTTGCCATGAAGTAGGAAGTGGTAGCCAAGGTGGAGGTGGTGGCAGCCAGGCAAGGGGAGGTAAGCAGGTGATTTGCTCTTATCCAACTCACTCTTTAAAGTATTTGCATGAACACACTTTTAAAAGGTAAACTAAGCAATAAAAGAGAAGCAAGATAATTACGGAAATAATCATTAAAATATGTGGAAAGAACCTTTAAATGTTACCTCTGTTTGTTATCAGTGCTTTCAATATTTGCAAAGCCTTATTCTCTTCCAGGGGTTCCCAAATAGGGTCATTACATCTACAGAAAGGAACATCCACATGATGTTAACTGCTGCTCTATATCTTCCAGTGTTTCTGAACTGATGCAAAATAATCCTATGACTAAAATGACAAGATGGATACAAATTTCTTAGTGTTCTGTGATGAAGCAAAAGCTCTAGTGATCATTTTAATCAGCTGTGGTAGCTATTTTTTTCTCTATTAATTGAAAGTATGGAAAAAATTCTAGTTATATCCTTTTTTAAACTTTTGCTTCTATTTGCAATATCACTCAAAAAATTATAAGGCAGGAACCAGTTTAATAAACATCGGGTTTCCATTACAAGCTTACAGTCCAGTGGGGGCAGGAAAGACCTCTAATCTAGGAATTATAGTGCAACGGGATTTGTGCAAAGATTCATTTAACATACATGTGAGAGAAATAGGAGAGCGGTGAAGTGCCCGGGAGCTGTCTCAGGTATTTAGGGAATGAGGCAAGATATAAACTGACAAACAAATTAAGGAATGGGAAAAGAGTGATAAGGGATGATTTTAGGGAACATGAACTCTGAAGCAGTGTTTGGAAGATGTATTGTTTCAAGTACAAAAAGGAAAGAGCATTGCAGGAAGAAGGAACAGTGTTGTGAAAGGCACAGAGGCATGGACGGTGTTGTGTCTTAACCAAACTGGTTCAGCACTGCCCCAACACTGGGCACAAGGGCTGTGGAGAAGAACAGGGGGCAGGTCACGGAAAACTTCTTGAAGCCGGGCTCGGTGGCTCAGCCTGTAATCCCGCACTTTGGGAGGCTGAGGTGAGTGGATTGCCTGAGCCCGCGGGTTTGAGACCCGGGCAACTTGGTGAGACCTCATCTCTACAATAAATCAAAAAAATCAGCTGGGCGTGGTAGCACACACCTGTAGTTCCAGCTACTTGGAAGGCTGAGGCGGAAGGATCGCCAGAGCCCAGCAGGTCAAGGGTGTGGTGGCTGGGAGCGGCCACTGCACTCCAGTCTGGGCAACAGAGTGAGACTCCAACTCAAAAAAAAGAAAACTTCTTGAAACCACAGCACCATCATCACATCTAATAACAGCAGGGATCTCTTAATATCATCAAATATCCTGTCAGCATTTAAGTTCCTGCCTACCGCATAAAGGTAATATCTGTTTGAATTGGGATTAAAATAAAGCTCAAATATTGAAAAATTGAAATGTTCCTTAAATGTATTTTGTGTTTGTTTAATCAACCCTTTACTTGTAGGCATTTGACATATTAAAAAAAATTAATTGTGGCAAAATACACATAACATGAAATTTACCATCATAACCATTTGTAAATTAATATCTTAGTGGTATCAAGCACATGCACATTGCTGTGTGCCCATCACCAGCACCCATCTCCAGGGCACTTTTCATCTTGCAAAATGGAAATTCTGTGCTCATTAAACAACAAGCCCCACATTCCCATTTCCCCAAGCCCTGGCAGCCACCATTCTACTTTCTGTCTCTACAGACATGACTACTACTAGGTACTGCATATAAGTGGCATCATACAATATTTGTCTTTTGGAGAACAGCCTTATTTCATGTAGCATAATGCCCTCAAGATTCAGCCACATTGTAGCACATGTCAGAGTTTCCTTTCTAAAGCTGAATTATATTTCATCATGTGTACAGATATGTTTTATTTATCCCTTCACCCATTGATGGACACTTGGGTTGCTTCTACATTTTGGCTCCTGTAAACAATGCTGCTATGAATAGGAGTATACAAATATCTCTTTGAGACTCTGCTTTCAACTTGGGGGGTATATAACCAGAAATGAAATTGCTGGATCATACGGTAATTGCTTTTAATTTTTTTGAGAAACCACTATAATCTTTTTCACAGCAGCTGCATCATTTTACATTCTTACCAAAAGTTCAGTTTCTCTGTATCCTCACCAATACTTGTTATCTTTTGGCTTCTTGACAGTAACCACTCTAATGGGTGTGAGGTGTTATCTCATTGTGGTTTTGATTTCCACTTCCCTCATGAGGGGCTCCACCCAGCAGATGTTCAGAAAAGCTTACAAGGCCAATTTTTCACCTGTCTAGGGTGTTGAAAAGTATATTGTTTTGACCTTCAGTTCTTCCAGACTGCCTGAAATGTCTTAGGCAGCCACAAGACAGTCACAGGTTAGTGTTTTAGGGGACTGCTGATGGGGGGGGGGAGAATTTTTTCTTTTAATGAGTTAAGCATCCCTACAGCAGTAAAAATTGTCTCTGGGCTATTTCAATTATTGGATCCAGCTCTTGTGCTGCTTTTCCTGTTTTTTCTTTTTCAATAGTGCCATCTGTCAGCTTTTCACATTTCTTTGACATCTTTGGGACAATTGCCATCCAGGTCTTAGCAGTCCCAGGATGTAGCTTTCTGTGGCCTTCTTCAGTGGCTATTTCCATGTGTGTGTCATGAGCATCTTCAGAGTGCAGGAGCACCTGGGGAAAGTTTGTAGCCACAAATCTGCTGTCTTTTTGGAAGAGGTACCCAAGATAATCCACAACTGAATCACCCTATCTCCTCAGGAGACAGAGGAAATTGTGCTTATGATCCTTGGGGAAGCCAGGTTGAGTGCATCTAGTTAGGACATTATCCTCCTCCTGTTGGTGCCATCATGGAGAATCGTTTCTCAGAGCACAGGGAAGTAAAGGCCATGTGGATCCCCCACCCAGGCATGTGCAAGCCTGTTCATTCTGAAGGCAGTGTTATTCTCTACGCCTGGGCATGAGTACCGAGAATATAACCTCATTCTATGGTAAAGTGTCCTCATCCAGTCTCTACCCACCTCCATCTCCACAAAGACCTTGAATCTTGCTTTGCAGGGAACACTGAGGCCAACAGTCACCAGCTTGATCGTGGTCTTTCCCCCAACATCCCTAGTGCCATCCCCTTCTCTGCCCTCTCTCAACCTCACCATGCCTGTCTTCATGCAGCTCAGAGTCAAACGTTCCTCCTCACAGATAAAAAATGTTTATCCTCTATCTTCAACCTCCTCACCGCCTGATCAGATATTATCTCTCTCCTATCTTTTCAAATGCCTGTAATCTTAAAAAAAGCAAAAATAAAAGAGTAAACAGCCCAACCTTGTACCGAGTATTCCATGTCTCTTTCCATTTACAAGGTTTCTTTACAAAATTATTCCTACACAGCATCTCACCACCCATTGACTCCTCAGTGCACTACAGCAAGGTGTCTGCCCCACCACTGGCCTAAAATTGCCTTGACACAATGACCTTCTCATCACCAGCTCCAGAATCGCTTTTCTGGCCTTTCTTGGCTTTTCTGTGGCATCTAACACCTCAGATGACTCTGTTCTCCTTGAAACTTGGCTTCTCCCGTCTATATCTCTGATGGAAAGCTTGGCCTCACCTGCTCTTTTCTCTCCTCGTCGCCTCTTGAGTGGCAGTAGTTCTCAAAATTCTAGTTTTGCCTCATATTTTCTCAAATCCATTTTTGATTGGCGTCCATATCCACTGCTCATGCTGTTATACACTGTTGACTCCAAAGCTCATCTTCAGTTTGGACCTCTCTTCTGAGCTCCTAGTGTTGTCTGGTTGTTTCAAAGGCACCTTGACTCAAAGTCTTCCAAGTTTCTTAGCTTCCCTTGGCTGCTCCTCCTCCTGCGGTCCCTCCATTCACTCAGTCTCCCAAGGAAGATCCTTGGGAGCCATTGCCAACTCCCCTTTATGCTCCAACCTCACATCTTAATGCAATTAAAGCACTGGCAAGTTTTGGTCCTTTGTAATTTCATAGCCAAATACTTCTCTCTTCCTGTTACAGACTTAATGCCTCACAGATTGTTGCAAAAATTAAAAGACATATCCACATATGTCTGGCATTTGATAGAAATGTTAATTGAATCCAAATCCAAGAAGCAACATCTCCAGGTTCTTCTATTGCCTTATGTCCTCTTCTTAGTCATCAAAATCCATGTGATTCCAACACTATACACTATACAGAATAGAAAAGCATGAATACAGTCTGCTGGCTTAAAAGAGCTACACTACTGGGCAGCTACTGAAACCAGACGACTGCTCTCACTCTGGAATCCTCCAGTGACTCCAACGTGATTTAACTTTCCAGTGAAAATAACTGAAGCAAGGACTTGAAATATATGAAGCTTTGTTTTGTTTTGTTTTGTTTTAGGAGCTACCACTGATTCAAACCTAAGTCATCTCCCTTTCCAGGCCTTGTGTGCTGAGTAGATGCTCACTATAATGTAAGTTTCTATTCTCTCCCTCCTGTAACCTTTTCCTTTCTGTGGAGACGAGAGCCATATAAGTCCAAGCTTTATTTCAATGGCTTTCATCCATGTGATAAATGCAATTATAAAGAGTTTATTCTCTTTGATATTCTTGCATATGTTGCAAATTATCCAACCTCTCACATATGCATCATGCAAAAACTTTGCTGCAGTGCTATTAATAGAGATAGGAGATTTGGAGCATACATTATTTTGGATCCTGTTGATTGCAAGTAACAGAAACCCAACCCTACCCTCTTGCAAATACAATAAATATATGAGCTCGTGTAACTGAACTTCCAGAGGCAGAGCAGGCTTTTTTCTCTTTGATTCATTCATTCTTGTCCTCCTCCCTATGTCAGCAGCAACCAGAGACACATATTTCCAGAGAGATGGAGGGAGGGAGGGAGGGAGGGAGCGGCAGGAGAAGGGAAAGGGAGGGAAGAAGGGACAGAGAGAGGGAGAGGGAGAGAGGGGTAGGGGGTAGGGGGGACCCTTGCTTTATAGCTATCAAGTAAAAATTGCAGTGATAGTGTCAGTGGAAATGCTGACTTGGGGTTCTCTGGTTATTCCTGAACAAAGAATTGGATACGACACCAGACTCAGGATAGCAAGGCAGAGTTTTATTGCAAGTAAATAAAGTAGAGCACAGTAAGGTAGGTCACTCCTAAGAGTCAAGAAAAACGGGCTGCTCAGAGAGTGAGACAGCCCCACTTCATTCTTTGGTTTTTACAGTTTTCTTTGTCTTAGTCTCTGGTCTCAGTTGGTGAGTGCCCTCTCAGGCGTTTTTTCCCTCTTTATGGTTAGGTCATAAATCCTTCACATGACCTTTGGCATGAACTAATGTCTAGATATTGTTCATTCTACCTTGCTAAAGTTACAAGTGTCGGGGAAACACCCCATATCAACAGGGTGCCTGAATGAAATGCAATTGTATACCTAACCCTTAACTGTACCCCACAACTTCATAATAATAAATAAATAAATTAAAAAGTTACAAGTGTCTTTAAACAATTTTGGGGCTATGCATCTTCTATCTTCTCATGATTTATTACTTATACATGTAATGAGCTCTAGTTTAAAAGACTAATGATTAACAAAAAACATAGTCTGAAACTAAATATCATAAAGAAAAAGAGTTTACATTTTTAGGATTTCAGGGAGCTTCAAAAGAGTTCAACAAGATAGCTCCTTATCTGGGTTTGCAAATGCTTCTTTAAAGATGTGTAGCTTCTTCGTTACCTCTTGGTTACTGGTAGTTTAATATGGTTGGTTGTCCAATCTCAAACATTAGTAGTGATTTACTAGATAAAGTCAGCCTCCCTAGCAGGTTACATTGAGGAAGAGGGAGGATCCACATTCCTAACGGCAATGTAGAGAGAAAAGAAAAAAAAAATGCTCTTTAAATCCAAGTGGGTTTCACATTCAACCCAGCTCATCATGAAAGAAAATTTCTAAAATGAGTAAATGACAGCTGGCTTCCTGCTTCTCATTCTTTCCCTCTTCATTTCCTGCTCAAGTCTGCCTAACCAGCTGACAGTTGGACCACACAAGATCCAATGATTGTGATCTGGAAAATGTTCCGTGTAGACTGGCTTAGGTGTGGAAGAAGGAAGTAGTTTCAAACTAGGAATGAGCCACTGTGCTCAGGTGACCTCAGTGGCTCTGGGAATGGGCTGATTTCCCTGAAGTGGATGTGCTACCTGATTAAATGGTGGGCTCCTAAACAGAACAATTGATTATGAGGGGAAAGACATAGAACGTCAACAAATGTCCACTACATGGAGCATAATTAAAAGGAGGGAAACAGAAGAGGGAATAAAGGAGAAAGTGAGGCATTGCAGGAAGACTCCTCTAAAGAAAAAAAGAAGGGTATATGGCAGCCACAGGGCAGCTGAAGAAGACATGGCAGACCAGAGAAGCAGAGAAAGAAAAGTAAGAAAGACAACTGGGAAGACAGGATCTGCATTAGGGAGAACGAGGAATCACCCCAGGACTTGAACTTCTTAACCATGTTTAGGGAAGGGTTCCCAACCTTTGACTGTTTTGTTTAGTTCCTTCTAGCCAATGAAACACTTCAAAATGGAGATGTCGCTAATGATTGCTGGGGCTCAGGTCAGTCCTAGGGTGACAGATTGAGCACAAACTGCATCTCTCCTGCTCAGATCACAGATTGAGGCCTTACGCTTGCTGCACCCCTTTCTGTGTGCCAATAGCTTGTCATAGATACTGTCAGTTGGTCACTGGTCATGTCTGGCTAAAGTTCTGGAAGGCTTATCCAAATGAGGACCCTCAGAGACTGGACAGACCTTTTGGGGAATAGGCAACTGAGTAGAGTAAACAGCATCTAGCCCTCTTGTTTAAGAAGATTATGGAGTCTTCTGTCTACCAAGTTTCCAGGGCTGGTAGGATGCCTCCTTCACAGACTCCTTCTGTGTAACCTAGGAGCTATCCATGAGTTTCCAAAACTGTGAAATGGAAGGACCACCCAGAGTCCACAGACCCACTGGAGAGACTCTTCACCATGGAGAGTATCCTATCTTTCGGTGTTTACTATGTTAGTTAACAACTAGTAGGTCTTTGTTACAGTAGTGACAGATCTTTCTTAAAGCAGTTTCTCTGGTTACAAATTCATTTTAACATCATTGTCTCACTTCAAGCATGTGGTTTTCCACAGTTCCCCTTTAGTTTTTCATACACAGGGAGAAGAAGAAACATTCCACTTCCTCACAATAGTTCATTCCAAGAGATCCAGGCTTCTAATGGCTAATGGATGAAAGCCAGAGATTTCAGAAGACAATAAATAAGTGTACAGAATGCTGAGAGAAGCATTTCTTGGCAACTGTGAATAGTTAACAGGCAGCCAAAGTTGGTCTCCTCAGTAAACAGATCAAGCAGCATCTGGTGGCATCCTTTGAACAACACTAAATTATCTCTCTGCCCCAAACATTTCTTGCCCATTGGCTTTGCTAAGATGATAAAATCTGTTTTGGGCCAGGCGCAATGGCTCATACCTGTAATCCCAGCACTTTGACAGACTGAGGCAGGAGAATTGCTTGAGCCCAGGAGTTTGAGACCAACCTGGGCAACATAGAAGGACCTTGTCTCCACTAAAAATTTTAAAATCAGCCAGGTGTGGTGGCACATGCCTGTAGTCCCGGCTACTCTGGAGACTGAGGTGGAGGGATCTCCTGAGACCAGAGGGTTGAGATTGCAGTGAGGTGTGATCGTGCCACTACTCCAGGGGAAGTGAGTAAGACAGTGAAACACTGACTTAAAAAACATTTTTGCTTTTATAAAAGCTTTGGGTTCAGAGTAAATGCTTTTGTGAAATAAAAATATGACATAACCTTGTTGTTCCAGAATGTGCCATCCTCAAGTCCTTCATCAGAAAGATCCAACTTTATACCTTGGCCATAGACACACCTGGGAGCCCTGGGTGATGTGCAATCTTTCCTTATTGTTTCTAGGGGCCCCACCCACTGGTGGACCCTGATGGTTTTTTCTCCTGGTTTTCCCCAACTTTTTTTTTTCTCCCATCCGCCCGCTCCTCTCCCTGATCCTGGACTCTCTCTACTCCATCAAAAGTCAGGGAGCCCTGATGGACCTTTGGGAACTCTAGACCCATGCCGTCCATTACAGTAGCCACAAGATACACGTGGCTATTGAGCATGTCAATGTGACTAGTATAATTGAGTTTAAATTTTAATTTTAATTGATACAGAGTTTTTAAAATCTGAAGCTGTTGAACACCGCTAAATACAATCTTATTGTTTTGGTAGGAGTTCATTTCACTCTAACCTTTGAAAATTTACCATTGAATTGAGAGGTGCTAAAAATGTCAAATATACATTGGAGTTCAAAGTCTTAGTATAAAAGAAGAATGTAAACTGTCTCATTAATAATTTTATATTGAGAAATGTTGAGATAATAATTTGGATAATTAGGATAAATCATATATATTATTAAACTTAGTATCACCTGTTTATTTTTACTTATTGAATGTAGCTACCATGAAATTTAAAATTCCAGAGGTGGCTGTCATAATTCTAATGAGCAGCAATGTCTTGATTTTCACTTTCTTCAGAACCAGTACACAAACATACCATTCTCCTGGCTGCACAGGTCACTCTTCACACAACAAATTCAATATCAGGAGACTCCCCACCCTCCAGGAGAGCAAAGCAGGGGAGGGGCAGCACAGCCCACAGCCATCGCCAGCTGCAGCCTTCAGCATTGCTGAAATGCCACATCAGGCAGCCTGCAGCAGGTGGGGAGTAGAGACATCAGCCGAGGGTTTTGATGGTTGGCTTGGAAGAGAAGAAAGATGAAATTGTAGACAGGTGGGAGAATGCACCAGGGCATGGGGTATTTTCAGGGGAGCCAGTTGAGTGTGGAAACATAGGGGTGGCCCTTGGACATGGAGATCTTGGGATCCTGGAGGGGTTAGTATATCATGAGAAAGGAAGAGGTAACTGAGCGAAATAGAAATACCCCAAGAGCAACCTTGAGATGGACTGCAGGCAAGCATTCTTCTGGAGACAGGACACAGGGTTATTCCTTCTGACATAAGACAGTTTCTTCCAGGTTCTATCCCTTCTCTTCTGTGTAGCCTGCTTGAAGATCCTTCCATTGATGCCACAGCTGCCCCATTGACCCTATTTGGTCCTTTATGCCTACCTCAATGTCCTTTTGAGCAGAAAGCTGAGAAGCAATTTCCCTGAAGGCTTCTAAAGTCTAAAAACGTAGACTTTCAGGGGTCATTGGTGTCATTTGAACACATTGATACAGTTCTACATCTTAATCATGTCCAGTCCCCTCATCTTAAATGAGAAAGAGAGAGATAGAGACACAGAGAGTAACTGAGAGGGAGACACATAGAGAGAGACGGGGTGGGGGTCAGAAACAGAGAAAGAGGGACAGAGAGAGAGACTGAGAGAGAGACAGAGAGGAAGAGAGACAAAGAGACACAGAAAGAGACCCTGAGAGATCTTGAGCGTCACCCAAGATCAGTCACTACCCAGGATCAGCTGACACTGATAGAAACAAGACTGGGACTGGACTCTCAGGCTGCTGAGTGCTAGTTGGCATCTGTCACTGCTGTATCACCTGCACTGGTTTTAACTGACGATGCCACTCTAACTTTAACATTCACTTGTAATTTGAGTTCTCTGCAGAGCCCAGCAGGTTCTGGGCTGTCTCATAGACTGTCCTGTGTGCTGATGATCTCGTGAAGAGCTCAGTAACAGACAAAATATTTTTTGAAAGATTTTTAAGGAATAAAAATGATAATTAAAAATTCTAAGTGAATAAGTTTTGAGGTATTCACTTTGGGGAAAGTATTCTCAAATAGCATTATTTACTTTTCATTTTGGAGATTTTCTGGGCTGACCTTTAGCAATATTTCATGAGAAAAGGAAGGAATTTGGTTAATTCCAGCTATCTGAAACTAAATAAATTAAAATTAATTAAAACTAAATGCTATGTATAGATGTTTCAAGATTAGAATCAAATAAATAGCATGACTTGGTGGTTACAAATCAAGGGCAGCTTCAGGAGGCTAAAGCTAAGAGCAGAGCTTATACATGAGAAACAAAACATCCATAACATCTCAGAAACATGGAAAAGTGTTGCAATTGAAACTGTTTCTATACGGGATGCAATCTACAATATCCAGAAACTTTCTATATAGTGAACTCTATGCTGTATCGTTTCATCCATTTTTCCAGTGAAAAAGATAGATACACCAGCTATTGGTATTGATGGTACCCTTTTTTCCATTACCATGTAAGTAATGGAATGAGCAGACTTTCTGAGGACAGGTGGTAGAATATGTGGAATTCATGCTTGTTCTCTTATAAGGAGTTATTTGTACATGAAGTCTCATGAACATGAGATTGAAAATGTGTGATTTATAAGCAGAAGAAAAAAATCTTTGAATCCTCATGCCCTGCCTTTCAAATATCTGGCTGATTTGGAAGTCTTTCAAAGCTCATGCTACTAAGCAATTCAGAATTCCTAAGGTTATACATATTTAGCTAATATTAACTCCTCTGCTAGCCACCCTGGGGCATTTTGCATGCTAGTCTTCATTTTTTCCGTCTGTATTTTTTCTCATCTAGTTTTTTTAGAAATGTTATTCCTATTTCTGTCACACTGTCGCCTTTTAGTCTGTCTTGCAAGAATGTGACATCAGCAGCCAAATGGACCTAGGAAAAAACATAAAAACAGGACTGTGTCATTCAATTTTTTTAAAAAAACTAAATTGTTCTCAATCTCTTCTTTCAGCTTTCTTAACTTTCCTTATGGAATGATAAAAAATAGCTTGTTGTGTGGATGAAGTGCCCTTCCTGTGTATCCTTCAGAGCTGGTCCAGCTATGTGTCTGCTCTGGGGTGTGAATCTGCAGAGAGAAGGCAATGTGGGCCAGCAAGGATGATGGAGGTATCCCCTGTGTGCAAGCCTGTGTCAAGCTTAGCTCACGGGACAAAGCTGAATTATGGACCCATCTCAGGAAGAGCACAAAGTCCCAACTCGGAGATAGCCTTCCATGTGCTTGACCAAGCAGAACTTCCAGGGATAGATGGATTTTGAAAATACTCCTCTCAAAAGAATTTGCCATAAATCACTCTGGCATTAGCTAAATAATGCAACCACTTGTCCCAACAACATTTAGCAGTCGCTTATGGCTTTGAGAGCTTTAAAACAAATCAACTAAATAAACTATGCATATAAAATTAAGGACTGAGATCATAGATGTGAATATTTGATCCTCAGATCTTCTTTCCCCCTAGAAAGCACTTCCATCTCCCAGACACTGAAGTCATCCCTCAGAGCTCACCTCTCTGTTTATTAAAATGCATTCACACAAGAGGAGGGTGACGTTGCTGACCAGCCCTCAACAGAGTATTTATTCAGAGTGATTTTAAAACATTGCAATAAATAAGATAAATAAGTGAAAGTACCCAGTACAGGCAAATCATGAGTGAAAAATGCCTGGGTATGGCAGGCAAATAGTTAATATTTATTGAATCTTATCTGACTCACTCCTTTCTCTCACTTAGAACTCCTTAGTCAACAAGCCTGGATTTTAAGACCATTAATGGCCCAAATTATCTGACTCAAACAGGGTGCCGAAGCCATGCCTTGTGATGCTTACCACTCAACAGAAGAATGTAAGTTACACTTTGATATACAGAAGTTAAATTTACCCTTGGCTATTTCTTCCATAAAATTTTTTGTGTCTTTGTCAAGATTTAACAGAAAATCAATAAAAATAACAAGGAGACTGTGTTGGAGTTATTTGGATATTTGGGACCACTTGAGGTCTGATACAATTTGTCATTCAGCGCATGTAATCAACTGTTCTTCAAGAAATCTAGGGACTTCTTTATCCTGTTTCTCATTAAGTTTTTATGGCTCCTCCCCCTGTCCAGAAGATCCCAGACAAGTCCCATTTCCTTCCTTGATCGCATAGCCACTGTCTATAGAACAAGCCCAAGGAGGTGCCGAATGGAGCATGGAGGCTCTGTGTGAAGCAGACATTGCTTCTATTGCTTTCCCCTTTGGATTACCTGTTACTCTGTCTTTTCTGGAATTATCACTCATGATTAAAATTTGCATGCATGCTTGTGACTGGTGAGGTCAGTACATGTCTAGACTCTGGTCACTATCTGCTCCCACCATTCTCATTAACTAAGCTTCCGGAAAAACGAGACTGTTGACTGTTCCCTCTTTGCAAGCTGATGTTGGCTCACCAGTCCATGACAGCTTGACTTCCCTAGCTCTGCTCTCCTGAAAGAGTTTTCACTGAGGCCTCTCCCCGACCTGTCCCCCTCCCATCCCCCTGCGCCCCCCCATCTTCTGGTCCCTAAGCACTGTGAATATTTTCAGTTTTGTTTCATGCAGACACTCTGTTGTGCTTGGCCTTGATAGTTACTCTCCCTTCATGGAACTCTCTCCCTTTCCTCTGTGCCTCCTGCTTTTCCTACCTCTGATGACACCTTCGGAGTATTCCTTGCAGCCTCAGGCTCTGTGTTCTCTGTTGAAGCCCCTTACTGAGTTCTGCCTCCTCCCACAGGCCTATCTGCAGTCCCTTTTCTTCTTGGTCTCAGACTCTCCTAGGCCATCCTACCAGTCCTAAGATCTCTTCTGCCCACATCTGTCTGTGAGCACCATACAGGTATGAACACCTGCCTGTGGGACGTCCTCCTCACATATGCGTTAGACCTGCCTCCACCCAAGCAAGTTCAAAACTGAATTCCTCACTCTGTCTCTCCCAAGCCCAGATGTCTCCTCCTGGTTTTGTTCCTCTTGGTCTAACAGGACACCCATCTCCCTGAGGTTTCTCAGAACCTGAAATCCTTCCTGAATCTTTTTCTCAACTCCATCGCTTCCAGCTAGCCCATAATCCAGCCTTCCCTGTTCTGCTCTCACAGTGCCATTTGAGTAGACTTCTCCTCCTTCCTGCTGCTGGCACCTTGTTCTGGGTGACCTGAGGTCACCATCATCTGTTTCCCGTCTGCCCTCCTCCCTCCTGAACACTGTTCCCCTTGTGTAATTTTGCTTGGTTGACAAAGGAGTGAAATTTCTGAAATATACATTTCTAAATATCATTCCCCCATTTGTAAACCTATATTGACTCTGCTGCTTTTCATATAAAAATTCAGTTCCAAAGTTGCTTGTATCAATCCTTTTACCAGGCATCTACGAAGAATTCAAATCTTCTTTCTCGTAACAGTTCCTCTCGATCTACACATAAGCCATACTGACTAGTTCAAGTTCCTTGTTCCTTTCTGGACCTTTGGGCATGCTGCTCTGTCCCCCTGGGATATTATTTTTCCCTGCTCCCCTTTTCAAAAGTCTTCGCCTAACTCCTATTTTGCTTGCAAAATCAGGTTCAGCATTTCTCTGGGAAGTCTAGGAAGTCCTTCCTGCCCAGGTCCCCCTGTAGCCTGATTTATACTTCTTCTCACATCTGACTTTTCTATTAGATGGAAGATTCTTTAAGGGCCATGACTCTGTCTTGTTCATCTTTGCATGCTCAGTGCCTGACACATCACAGATATGAATCATTGTTTTAGTTAAACTGGTGAGTAACTCAGGTGGGAAGCAGACTCCTACGGCCTGCGATGGTCCCCTTCCTGTTGTCCAGTTTATGCCGCACATTGCATGGGAGCTGGCAGCACAAGATGCCAGGTGGGGATGACACCTGCAAGAGGTTTATGTGGCCAGGAACTCTAGGAAGCCTCTGGCCACTGCCAGCTGGGCACTGAGGTTATGCAAGCTTGAAGTGGATCCTTCAGCCCCAGGCGAGTCTCCAGAGGTGGCAGCCCCAATCAACAGCTTGACCATACGTGTACTGGGCTGGGAGCATCTGATCACAACCACCCAGCTAAGCTGCTCCCAGATTTCTGATCCTCAGAAACTGTGTGAGCACATAAAAGTTGGTTGTTTTCAGCTAGAACATTTTGGGGTTCTTTGCTACACAGCACTAGATAACTCATATGCCAGCAAAATGAAGCACATGCTTTACCATTTCCAGGGCGCCTCTGATAATCCCACAGAGTAAGTTGCAGTAGCAAAGAGAGGACCGTCCTGCAGGGAGCTCTTCCACAAACTCCACCAGAGGGTTCTTGTCCAGAATCAGGGAAAACTCATTTCTGCTTGAATTGTTGCAGGTCACACTGGGTGTAATTCCCAAGTACATCTTGAAAGCAACCTGACAGAGAGGGGAAAGATCATTAAACCTTGGTCTAGAACAAATACCGATTAGTAGAGCAATGAAACGCCCTACTGCAAGCAGCTCAGGGTGGTGGTTAAGCAAGTGGAGTCTACAGTCAAGGCTCACGCTCGGCTCGGCAGTTTATTGACCCTCTAACACGTGAAAGTCTAAAACACTTTGATTTTAATGAAACATCCGAAGAGACCAGTTTTCTTGGAAACAATATGGTTTATAAAAAAAAAAACTTCCTGAAGGCATTATTTTCAAAAGATCTTTTTAAAAGATATATGTCCTTTAGGAGAGTAAAACATTAACATCTTACTAATCAATATATCAGCATGATATTTGTCTCACTGGCCCTAGCAAAGGACACAATCCTGAATGAAATGAGACCCAGGGCATATTTGCCACTAACAGTTAGGTGACGGTCTGAGCAGAGGATGTTATGGATAGATTCAACTCAGAATGCATTTGGGGAAGTGGAGGGCACCATATCACAGTTGCCCCCCACTCCCATCTACAGTTTCAGTTACCTGAGGTCAGCCATGGACCAAAGATATCGATGGAAAATTCCAGAAATAAACAATCCATACGTTTCAAGTTGTGCTTCTGAGGAGTATGAAGCAATCCCGTGCCACCCTGTCCAGAATGTGAGTCACCCTTGTCCAGTGTCCCCATGCTGTACATGCTCCCTGCTGGTGAGTCACTTAGCAGCTGCCTCAGTTATCAGATCAAAAAACATAACATAGACAGGTTTTAGGACTGTCCACAGTTTCAGGCAGCATCCACTAGGGCTTTTGGTTTCAAGCATCACTCATGGAAAACTGGGGACTGTACTATGGATGAGAAGTCTCTAAGGGGGTGTGAGGGGGAGTGGCAGGCAGCACATAAAAGAGTAGCAAAGTAACTTCTCAAAAAAGCCTCTGTTTTACAGGGCTTGAAGAATTTTACAATGTAGAAATGGAAGAAATATCTAAGACTGTTTCTTTTAAGCCCCTTGAGTAAACAAATGAGTCAGATGATGTTCAGAGAAGTAAAATGGCACTGCCAAGGCCATGCTGTAACTCAGCTCCTTGGCTCCTTGTCCAAAACAATTTCATTTCACAAAATATATAAGCCTGGACTTTGAAGTTTATTCATGGAAATTTGTCAACTTGATGTGTTGTCATTTTTCCAATATCTTAATTAATTTAAATGTTAAAGTTAAGAGCAATTGGCAGTAATGGGAAACTGCCAGGGAAAGGGGACATACCTCATCAAGGGTACCTGCATAATGAACATTTGTATGCCTAACCCTGAATTGTACCCCACATATTTAAAATTAAATTTTTTAGCCGGGCTCGGTGGCTCAGCCTGTAATCCCGTGCCTTTGGGAGGCTGAGATGAGTGGATTGCCTGAGCCCGTGGGTTTGAGACCCGCCTGGGCAACTTGGTGAGACCTCATCTCTACAATAAATCAAAAATTAGCCGGGCGTGGTAGCGCGCACCTGTAGTTCCAGTTACTTGGAAGACTGAGGCAGAAGGATCACCGGAGCCCAGCAGGTCGAGGCTGCAGTGGCCGGGAGCGGCCACTGCACTCCAATCTGAGAGACCGAGTGAGACTCCAACTCAAAAAAAAAAAAATTAAATTAAAAGTTTTTAAAAAGTTAAGAGCAATTTATGAAAGAAATGAAAACAATTTTCTTAAGGCATTTATACTTAGAAGAGCTAAGAGTTTCTCCATTCATTCATTTATTTATTCATTCATTCAGCAGGTATGTATTGAGCACTGCCTGTTTAGCACAGTGCCTGGCACACAGTGGACATTCAGGAGTAGCTTGCAAAATAAATCGCATGAGCAACATTCTGTGTTTGACAGTATGAGTGGACCCAGAATGCACAAATGTTGGCTGAGTGTGTGCCAGGTGGATGGGCTGCAGGGAGTGTGGTGAAGGGCATGGAAAACCTGATAGGGTGGGGGAAATCTGCATTGGTCAACTTGTGAGCAATGGCCTTTTTTCTCTTTGTGCATCTCCAACATGGATGCTTTTCAGGGTATTTTAAAATTCTTCCTTAACAAGAATCCAGTCTGCCTCAGAGGGACCTTCATTTCAGCATGGAGGATGTGGAAAGGCGTGGGCACGAGCCAAAGACAGCGGCATGAATCCAGGTTGCCGTGATCACTCAGGAGAGGAATGAGGAGGGCGCTTCTCATCCTGTCCCCCCAGAACTCAAACATTCCCTGAACTATTCCATATAAATCCAGATAGTCCCAATCAGAAAATGTGTTCCCTAACACTAGTCAGTTTAACAAGACACAAAATGAACCCCTGGTAGCCAGAGAAAAAAACCATTGTGGAATTCTAGGTTGAGAGATTTGACTTGGCTCCCAGTCAACTGACTGAAACCCCCTTCTGCTAATTTTGAGTTCACATCCTGGAAAATTGCAAGGCTACTATTATTATTCAGAACTTCTTTCTGAATTTCGATCCAAGCCACATGGAAAGAATGTAAAAACGGAGCCTGTGCCCTCGGAATTTACCTCTACTCTCAGAACTCAGTCTGCAGTGTCCTGGCCTGACACCCACCAGCAGGAGGCAGGATCTGAACACTGCTGGGACTATTATATTCATTCCTAGGAAATGACATTGTCTCCTTATCTGGCAGCTTTGGTCTGAAGGAAGATTGTTGTTTCTGAAGAAGAAAGAGCTCCACCCTCAGCTCTCACACAGCTGTGCTGTCGGCAACAAAGGCAGAGCCTTTTTTCTCTTTGTGCATCTCCAACATGGATACTTTTCAGGGCATTTTAAAATTTTTCCTTAACAAGAAAACTTTCATTGGTTACAGCTTCCTGGCCCTGCTGACCGTGGGAGGTGAGCTTCTCTTTTCCGTGGTGGCTTTCAAATGCCCCTGCAGCACTGAGAACACAGCCTATGGGCTGGTTTTCCTCTTTGCTCCAGCCTGGATACTGCTGATCCTGGGATTCTTCCTGAACAGCAGATCCTGGAGACTCTTCACAGGCTGTTGTGTGAATCCCAGGAAAATCCTCCCCAGAGGCAACGGCTGCCGCTTCTTCCAAGTCCTCGGCCAGATCACGCTGAGTTCACTGGTGGCTCCGGTGATGTGGCTTTCTGTGGCTCTGCTCAGTGGAACTTTCTATGAATGTGCCATGAGTGGGACAAACAGTTCGAGACTCCTGGAGTGGATCTGCAAGGGCAAACCAAAGCAGTGCTGGGGAGAACTCCACAAGGTATCTTGTGGCAAGACCAGCATGCCACCCGTGGACACGGAGGAGCTGAGACTGTCCCTGCAGGCCCAGTCTCAGGTAAGAGGGGACAAACTCACCTTTTCTCCAGGCGTGAGCTTGAGGTAGTCTCTCTGTCCTACTTCTAGCCAGGGCTGAGTCTGAGTCCTGCCAGAACATTTTCAAACTAAATGGAAGTTGAAACATGATGCAGCCTTGAGATGGTCTCAGGAAAAGCTTTTTAGAGGCTGGATGGCTCCATAAAATTGCTGATTGGATGCTGCTTTTCCATTTCCAAAACGAAAATATCCTCTAAATTATGCATATGTACATACTTAAAACAATCTCTCTGGATTGATTTTGCAAATAAATAATGTGACACTAAATCATAAACGTTGTATCAATGGCATAACTATAATTAGAAATTAATCCCTTCTTTCAATTATTCATTTTCAAACTGGTTTCTCAGATAAACACACAGATAGCTGAACCACATGAGTGAATGCTTTTCAAAGTTGCATGTGATACAATTAGTGGAGACTCCCTGGAATGATTTCTGGCAAATGCTATCTCTGTGAATGAATGTTGTCAAGATTGAGAAGGATTTCCCATAAATGTAGGATTCAGCAGGCTCTAGACAGCCTTCTGTGAAAAGTGACCATGCTCTCTGGGGAGATTCCGTTGTAGACCCTTTGTGCTGCACAGCTAGAGAAGTTCTTCCGTTACTACCTCAGAAGTTCAAGATTTGGGCATTGTTTCATTTAGCAGAAGGAAATCATGGCTTTACTAATTGGTGCAGGGAAGCAGCGTGCCATTCCTCCAGGCACATGGACACAAATCCAGGTGCACAGCCTTAGGAAGAGACTGGCTTCCTGTGTGTGAATAATAGGAATTGCATTCCCCGAACTGAAACAAACAGAGTAGATAAACAGATCCAGTTGGTCAGAATAAAGGCACTGATGTGATGTAATTTGAAAAGTAAAACTTTTAAAGTAAGGATGATTTGTCTTGGTAACAACACATCAGGACAAAGTCTGCTTTTAAAAACCATACATTCCAAAACTGGCGGTAGCCAAGTCACACTCTTTTCATAAACTTATAAGTTAAATAAGGCCCCCACATAAAGTCTTCTGTGAATGCATAAAGCACATCTTAGATTAGCCGTGCCAGGCTACCAAATGTCCTGAGTCTTTTGTTGAAGGAAGGTGTGAGTAATCAACGTTGCCACAGGATGAATGACTTCTGGTTGTGTCCTCAGGCGCCAGGCTCCATTCAGGCAGTGCCAGGCCCAACACCCCTTGCTATGTGAGCTTCTCTTTCCTAAACACAGGCACAAGGAAGTCAGGCACACCTGGCACTGCTCAGGCCCTGCTGACTCTTCATCATGATGAGAAGGGCCTGGGGCCAAGTCCTGTGGGAGGTGTGTGAGTGAAGCAGGCGGGAGCAGGTGTCTCCATAGCAGGTGCCAAGCACAGAGGCCCTTCCAGGCAGGAGGCAACACACAGCCCAGACCAGCAGCTGGGCCTACAGCTGGGGGCGGAAGGAGCACATTCCTCCACCAGTGGGCAGAGGACCAAGCAACCCAGCCGAACGAATTCATTCTTAAGGAATTAGGATGGAGAAGTGGAAGGCGCTCAGCATTGTCCCAGGCTGGCACTGGGTTTGAATCCTAATGCTACTACTCACCAGCTATGTGACCTGGAGCTGGCGGAGTGAGCTCTCTGTGCTTTGGTTTTCTCAGGTGGGGTAATAACACCTACCCTGGAGAGTTGGTGGAAGGATTTGCGAAAACAGGCATAAAGGGGCATAAAGCTTCTGGTACACAGTAGGTGTCCTGAGTTGAGGAGAAAACTGCCAGGGTCAGGAGGAGACACGCAAAACAGGACTCTTGAGGGCCAGGACAGGAACATCCACCATGTGCTAGTTCAGCTCTGGGTGCTGCAAACTGGGGATGAGCATGAGAGGACTCTGCTCAGCACTCAGTGATGGTAGGTGATGGCAAAGACCATGCCCAAGGGGAGAAGGAATGGGAAGCGATGGAGCATTTGCCAGCTCAGCAGCAATTGGCCCAGATTCAGCTTCCTTATTGTATTATCTGTGTCTCTTTACCATGAAGAGTAAGAAATAACATGGGAAAAATCAGCCACTAGCCATGTCAATGCATTTATCGATGCCTAAAAACACCTGGCTGAAGAACTGGTCATCTGCTCAAATGACCACATTTCCTCATGCTCAGAATACTTTCCTCTAATAGCTAATCCCTTGAGAGCTTGATCTATCTAACTTTTGGATAATCTATATGTTTTACTCTTATCCATTTGCTGGTCTTCTAGTTATTTCTTTGACTAGTAGCAATGTTGGGTAGGAGTATAGAGACTAGGCAAGTGTTAACTTTATTTTGGCTATTAAAAAATATTTAAAAGCCAGGCTCGGTGACTCAGCCTGTAATCCTGCACCTTTGGGAGGCTGAGGTGAGTGGATTGCCTGAACCCGCGGGTTCGAGACCCACCTGGGCAGGGGAGACCTCATCTCTACAATAAAATAAAAAAATTAGCTGGGCATGGTAGCGCGCACCTGTAATTCCGGCTACTTGAAAGGCTGAGGTGGAAGGATCACCGGAGCCCAGCAGGTCGAGGCTGCGGCAGCCGGGAGAGGTCACTGCACTCCAATCTGGGCAACAGAATGAGACTCCAACTCAAAAAAAAAAGAAAGTATTTAAAAATTAAGATGAATGATTTCAAATGACGTTCGGCCATGACCTTGGTGCTAATTTAGCTATGTACTCCCCAGTGATACCACCCCATCTCCCTGAGCAGTGACTTTGCATTTACGTGCCCTCAACATCTCTCTCTTCCTAAGATCCTAGGATGGTGCCTGATGTGCTCAGCGTCTTTCATCTCTCTGCTCACCGCTTGCTATGCTCGCTGCCAATCTAAAGTCAGCCACCTTCAGCTGAGTTTCTGGAAGATATATGCACAAAAGGAGAAGGAGCAGCTGGAAAATATGTTTCTGGACTATGCCAGCAAGCTGAGTGAGAGGAACCTGAAGTGCTTCCTTGAAAACAAACGGCCAGGTGTATTTCCCATGCCCACGTTTGCTGCCTGGGAGGCGGCTTCAGAGCTGCATTCCTTCCACCAGAGCCAGCAGCACTACAGCACCCTCCACAAGGTGGTGGAGGAAGGTCTGGACCTTGGCCCCGAGGACAACGAGACAACGATGGTCCTTGTGGGGACCGCCCATGATGTGTAGCTCTCCCCCACCGACTTGGTGTCCAGGGGTAACACAGACTCTGAGGTCCTCCTGCCATATCAACAGCAGCTTGGGTGCCTCTGTGTTTTCTCACATGCAAAGTGTCTTTACAGGAAAATAACAAAAGGAAGCTGCTTTGAAGCTCTCAAGCGAGGTGTCAGGATGTGCCCAAACTGGTGCTGCAGGTGACAGAGGTGCTCTTGCATTGGTGGAGAGTTGAGTTCAGTGGCCCAAACGTCACTCCAGGTTCTAAGATTGCAATGAGACTCATGCAAGAAGGTCTGCCAGTCCCTGTAAATATTGGTCACGAAATCCAGGGGCAGAAGCAGTGGCTCATGAGTGAGCAGATTACTCCTAACATAGGTGGCTGTGCACAGCGGCATCTGCAGCGTGGTCAGCAGACATCTCTGTCCTGCAAACCTATTCCACTGTCTTTCATGGTTGTATGAAATTCTACCATATGAAACTCATCCCATTGAATCTAAAAACCTCAGTTCTAAAAAATAACCAATTGAAAGAATATGTTGCCTAAAATTCAGAATTTCTCCTGCATTTTCACTGTATACTGAAAGCATGTCCCTGGAGTCAGGGCCACATTATGACTTTTGTGGGCCATAGGTACTTTTGCCTTTGTGGACCTTTTGCTACATTCAAAATAGTAAATATATATACATTTACTATATATATATGTATATTTGACTATATATGCTATATATATTTATGACTGCATTGATATAAAGATGAATATATAATATTATATATTAGAATATTTTAACCTAAAATTTTTATTTATTTCCTGATTAAAAAAACAGAAAACACTTTTATGGACTTCTATGAGTATCATGGCCCCGAGTACAGTACCTGCCATACCCTAGGAGTATTGTGACTCCAGGTACAATGCCTGCTATGCTGTGGTCTTATGTGTCTCTTCCATCTGGCTGCTCCTGAGTTGTATGCTTTTATAACAAACTGCTTCATGAGTAAAGCACTTTCCTGGCTTCTGTGAACCCTTCTAGCAAATGGCTGAAGGTAAGAAGAGAATCATAGGAAACTCTGGTTATAGTAAAGTCAGACAGAAGACATGGGTGACTCAGAAACCTGCTCATGATTGGCATCTGAAGTGGAGGCAGTCTTGTGGGACTGAACCCTTAGCCTGTTTGGGGTTTACATTTAACTTGGGTTAGTGTCAGAAATGAATTAAATCGCAGGACACTTGCTGGTGTTGGAACATTGATCAATGTGGGAGAAAACTCACATATTTTGTGGCCAGGAGTGTTCAGTGATCAGTGTGAATGTGGATTTTTAAAAGTTTGGTTTTTTCCACATACAAATATTCTTGGAAACATGGTGGTGCAGGGTCAGGGGTCTGTGTGTGTGTGGCAGAGACAGAATAAGGCTTAGGGACTGGGGAGACAGAGGTGTCAGAACAAAGGGAGATAAAATGAACAAAGACAACTGTTCCCTATTAACCTTTCTGTGTTTGGCACTAGCCTGCTGTTAGGTGCCTGCTGAACTGAAAGAAGGCACTTGGAACTAGTCGATGCTCGTGTTTCTCTCAGGGTAGGAAAAAAGCTGAAGCAGAAGCTCTGCAGAAGCAGTTAGCTGTGGGAAGCTCAGGACCGAGGAGTCAATTCTGGGGTATGTTTCTGCCATCCTCAACCCCCGGGGCTTTCTACAGTCAGAGAGCTTACATGTATGACAAAGAGTGCCTCTTTCAAGAATCTCCAAACTGGCTAGTAACAAGCCAGCAGCCTGGGGTACTTTTTGTTGCAATTTAGTAAGTAGCAGAGAAGTTTATCATCCTACTCTGGAGCAAGTCACCCCACAGGCTCTCATCCCCTCTCCTGGTCCTAATTTCCTATGGAATAGCCCTTTACTCAGGAATAAAACTGAAACGAAGACCCACTATTGTCTGTCCATGTTGCCAGGGCCCCTAGAGAAGGACATGGCAAGGGATCAAGTGGCCTACATGCACCCACATTCCTGGAACTGACAAAAGGGGCACTTCCCTTATCTCCCAGGCACTCCCAGTAAATAACTTCCAAGAATCCTTAACTTCCCTGCAGACTGTGCCCAGTGAACTGAGAGAAATAAATTCCCACTTACTCCCTTTTCTTAGTAGCCATAAGTTTGAATAATACAGCATCAAGGCAATCATAAGTCTTGTGATTTGTATAACTTTTCTATCAACAAAATCACATAACTTTTGTATTCATGTAATCATAAGTCTTGTGCTTTGCATAACTTTTGTGTGTAACAACATGTAACAATGTATGATGTCTTAGGCCCTGTTAACTCCCTCTAAAAGCTTGATTAATACTTCTGCCAGGTGTTACTGATAAAAAGCTGCGCGATACCTCTGGTAACTGGCACCGGAAGATGTGAACCAAACTGGCGCCAGGAAATGTGAACCATAAAAATGTTATTATTGACAAAATGTGGCTGTAACTTAGGTTCTATACAATGCTCTCTGCTTGTCTCATAGTCAATGATAGGTACCAACAACCCTGAACTTATAAAAGTGGACTGTAAAACTTGGAGGATGAGTAGAACCGTTTTAGAAAAGCCTCGAGTCTGGCTCTGCTCCCTGGATTCAAATTCAGAAGTAAACTTATTTCTACCAGTCTGTCTGCCTCTCAATTTATTGGCATTGAGGCTTAGCAGTCAAGCATTTAACCTTGGACCACAACAAAACAAGTCCAAGAAAACTTATGTGTCCCGTGAACAGCCTTGGAGGGAGGTAGGTGAAGACAAGGAGAGCACACTGGTGTTTTGGGTGCCCAGAGGGTGTGGGAATCCAGAGGGAACCCATTTTGCTGGGGGAGACTTTAGAAGAATGGACAGTTTGTTGTCTTAGGTTGGGTTCCCTGGAAGCCTGACACAGGAAACTGTGTGTAAATGATTTATTAAAAGGAAATCCTCTCAGGAGAATCCCATTAGCAGGATAAGCACAAGAATGATGTGGTTTCCAGTGAAACCTGAGCCCAATCAATCCTACTGGGAATGCTGGGACATCGGCCTTGGCTTGATCCATGGAGAACTCTGCAATGTCAGCCTTGGCCGGCTTCCAAAGGGGAATCTGGGGCCTTGAGTTGTTCCAGGGCAGGAGAGGGCAATCCCCAGACCACTCTGGGAGAGGAGCCTCCCATGCCTGAGGCTGGTTCTCCAGAGGAGGCCACACTACAGCAAATGGGAGGTGAGCACCCTGAATTTGGATATCCAGAGAGGACACCGAAAAGGTCACACTGATACCTACCATGATAGTCTCTCTTAGGCCTAGAACTGAAACATATGAAAGAGATCTTTGACTGGAGCCAACACAAATCTGGGCTGACTACCTATCTAAATTCTAATTTCCCCTAAAGCCAAAGGATAGAAGATGTGGCTATCAGCAAGGCCTGTCTTTTCTGTGCCACTGCTGCTTTATTACGGAAAGCAAAAGAGTGCAGAACACTCTTGGAAAGAATTCAGTGCTTTTCAATATAAGAGATACATACAAGGAAAAACACCTGTTGGCATAGAACACCTATTTTGTCAAGTTTCAACCCATGAATAAATTGTACACACATATATAATTCTCTTGTAGCAGGAGCCAACCACAGAGAGAGAGATGGGACACCAAGGCTACTTTGCCAGGAAAACAGCAGTTATTCATGCCGGGAATATGCATCCAAAGGCTGAGCCCCAAACTCAATGAGACATTGCCTTATATACATATTAGTTTCTTTGTCTCCCATACAAGGTAGCAGGTTGGCATTATCCATTTGATTGGATATTTTGTAGCTGGAGGTGGCAGTTAGCATTACTTGTTACACACTGATTGTTTTTACATAATTATTTCATTTGCATGTCCTATTTGTTGATTGGCTCACAAGATCACCGTTCTGATTGGATTTCGCCAAAAGTTTGAACATATAGCCTGCCAAAGTGAAAAGCCCATGAAAAGTGTATCACAAAGCAGGAAGTAACTCATTTTTCGGTTTCTTATTTCTGCATTTTCAGAAGGACCCCTGCCTCACTGTGTGTGTGTGTGTGTGTGTATGTGTGTGTGTGTGTGTGTGTGTGTGTGGTGTGTAGTTCCTACCTTTTTGTTAGGCTCAACTGGTGTTTTAGGACACATTCAGTTTATTCATATCCAATGTAAAAAAGGAAAAAAGAGATTGGGCAAAGACTACAAAAATAAGGTATAATAGACAAATCACTACATAATTCTATGCATCGTACACATTGTAAGATATACATGTGTCCAAAATAGCATTTTTAAAAAATGTATGGTTTTCTACTTGAGGTCTTTGAAGTATCACTGAAAATGTACACATTTAACAGAAAAATTATAAAATTATTGGTTAATATTAGATATTTCAAAGCCTGATGATTCATCGTTTTCTATAAAAAGTGGTTAAACAATCCAGAAGCCAGGCTTGGTGGCTCAGCCTGTAATCCCGCGCTTTGGGAGGCTGAGGTGAGTGGATTGCCTGAGCCCGCGGGTTCGAGACCTGCCTGGGCAGACGAGACCTCATCTCTACAATAAATCAAAAAATCAGCCGGGCGTGGTAGTGCATGCCTGTAATTCCGGCTACTCGGAAGGCTGAGGCGGAAGAATCGCTGGAGCCCAGCAGGCGAGGCTGCGGTGGCTGGGAGCAGCCACTGCACTCCAGTCTGGGCAACAGAGTGAGACTCCAACTCAAAAAAAAACCAAAAAAAACAGAAGTCACTAGGTAGCAGAAAACGACTACCTTTTCTAATATGATAGACTGCAGGCATTTCAACTATTAACAATACTATTCTACTTAGACTTTGGTGGTTCTGAATTCTCTAAAGCTACTATCTTATTTATTAATTATTTTTTTGAGTTGAAGTCTCACTCTGTCACCCAGGTTGGAGTGCAGTGGCATGCTCATGGCTACCTCAGTCTCAATGTGCTGGACTCAGGTGATCTTTTTGCCTCAACCTTCCAAGTGGCAGGGACTACAAGCATGCACCACCACATTTTTAATCTATTGTAGAGACAAGGTCTCACCAAGTTGCCCAGGCTGGTCTCAAACCCCAGAGGTTCTGACAGTCCTCTTGCCTTCACCTCCCAAAGTGCTGGGACTACTGATGTGAGCCACTCTGCCTAGCCAATTATCTTAATTTTTAAATATTTCCCTCTCTTTTTTTCTCTGTGATACAAGCCAGGGGATATTTAGTTTCCATTGTAGTATGTGGACCTCTCTCTTTTTATATCCCAAACTCATTAAGAAAAATGTAGGACACTGGCATGGAGATTGGATGGAATGCATCTGTCTGTCTGTGGCTCTCAACATTGACTACACATTGGAATCACCTGGAGGCTTTGACAATCCCAACATCTAACCCTACCCCCTGAGAGCCTGATGTAATTTTTCTGGGTTGGAGCTAGAACAGCCAAGTTTTTGAAAGCTTCCCAAGTGATTCTGATATGCAGGCATGGTGGAAAACTACTGATTTTTTTTTTATAGGAAGTCAGTGAAGGTGGTGGGGGGGCTGTGAGGTTGTAATGTTTGAAATGTTACTTGGGTTTTTGTTTTTTGTTTTTTTGTGTTGGAGTCTCACTCTGTGGCCCAGGCTGTAATGCAGTGGCACACTCATGGCCACCCCAGTGTCGACCTGCTGTGCTCCGATGATCCTTCCACCTCAGCCTTCCAAGTAGCCAGAATGACAGGCATGCGCTACCATGCCTAGCTAATTTTTTTAAAAATTTTGATTGTAGAGACGAGGTCTCACCAAGTTGTCCGGGCTGGTCTCAAACCCACGGGCTCAGTCAATCCACTTGCTTCAGTCTCCCAAAGTGCTAGGATTGCAGGCTGAGCCACCAAGCCTGGCCTGAAATGTTATCTGGGTTTTAAAGAGTAGGGTGTGATGAAAATTTCACAAATGGCTCTCCAAGAAAAAAAAGTACAAACATGAAGTATTTGCCAATGTCCATGATACAATTTCAAGTTACCAAGATGATGTCACTGAATGCAGTTAGGAAGAAATATTAACCATGGCCTTTCTTTTGTTGGTAAAACCTTTCAAAGAAGGTTCTACAGTTAAATTTTTTAAAATTGGTTTTAGCCAAGGCAATATTGGAATATCTTTGGTGTTATCTGAGTCTCATTTTAATAAAACCTAACAGTGGTATATACCTATACACACACACACACACACACACACACACACACACACACGAGAGAGAGAGAGAGAGAGAGAGAGAGAGAGAGAGAGAGAGAGAGAGAGAGAGAGAGGATTTATACAGGGAACTGACTTGTGTAATCACAGAGGCTGAGATGTCCCACGACATTTTATCTGTCAGCTGGAGAATCAGGGCAGTGAGCAGCATGCCTTTGTCTAAGTCCAAAGGCCTGAGAATAGGGGGTTGCTGGTGCAAGTCCCAGAGTCGAAGGCCGAAGACTCTGGAGCTCTGATGTCCAAGCCAGGAGAAGCCTGGTGTCCCAACTCCGTAAAAGAGAGCAAGCAAATCTGCCCATCCTTTGCTTTGTTATCCTATCTAGGCCCTCAGTGGGTTGGATGGTGCCCACCCACATTAGGTGGGGGCAGAGCTTCCTTAGTCCAGTGCTTCAATGCCAATCTCTTCCCACAACACCCTCTCAGACATACCCAGAAATAATGCTTTACCAGCTATCTGGGTACCCCTAATCCAGTCAAGTTGACATCCAAAATTAGCCAGCACACATGATTAATTAAATATGGTGCAACAGCTTCAATTGAGAGATGGAGTCTTACTCTTCTCCCTTTGAATCTGACGTTATGAACCAAAAGAATATGGCAAAAGTGAAGTTGGATTGTTAATCAGTGTTGCAGCTTATGCCTTGGTCTCTTGCAATGCTGAGTAGTCTGGTAAAAGCCAGCTACCATGAAGGAAGTCTAACTGCCTCAAGACCACCAAGCTGTGAGCTATCCAGTGGAAAGAGAGGAGGGGGCTCTAACATTGCCAACTGTACCATTCTAGCTTGGGGTTCAGACAGGTGAGTGAGGAAGCCAGCTTAAACATTCCAACCTCAGTATCTATGACATGAAGAAGAAGCAGGGAGTTCAGTCAATAGCCAGAACAAAAGGCTCCAGGTCCACAGTCCAGGCACACTGTTCGAGGCCCTTCCAGATATTTAAGCCTTGCCAACCAGGTTTCCATCCTCTGTAAAGCAGTGCTCACTATGTCTTGTCCAAGTACTTGACCCAGAAAGTCATGAATTTAAATAAATATTTGTTGTTTTAAGTCACTAAATTTTGGGATAATACAAATAACAAGCAACTTGAATACTAACACATGAAAATCAGAATTCATAAAAACAGAAAAATTGGAGGCAAGTTGTATTTATACATAGGTCTGTACTAAGTTTCTCCCTATGCATGGGCTTTTCCTTAAGCTTTTTCTTTAGGTTCCAGTTTGCAGTATATCACCCATGGCATAATTTGATAGATGAAGAATATCTCTCTAAAATAGCTTCGCCAGAGTCAGGGATTCACTTCTAGTTATCTTTGGTTACATTTTGTTTGAAAAGAACACACCATTGTAGGTTAAATTCTGTTTAAAATAAACATAATAGTGTGAGGAGTAACATATTAAGCTATTATTTGTCATTAATCCCTAAAAAAATAAGCATGAGAAGTTACAGGATAGGCTGGCTTTGAGTAAGCTGGAAACAGGTTGTCTTCTAGTCTTGTTCCTCAAAGTGTTATCTTCAGACCCTCAGCATCACGAGGGGGCTTATTGGAAATGCAGACTCCGACCCCATCCCAAACCTGTTGACAATCCTGCAGTTTAACATGATCTTAGCTGGTTATTGTGCAATGTGAATTGGAGGAGCCCCAGAGCAGTAGTTCTCAGACTTTAGCACAAATCAACCTCTTCCAAGGGTTAATTACCATGAAGGTTGCAGAACCCCACCCCCTGAAGGGCTAGTTCAGTAGGTCTGGGTGGAGCAAGAGAATCGCATTTCTAACAAGTTCTCAGATGATGATGTTCCTGCTGGTCCAGGGGCCACATTTTGAGAACTGCTCTAAGGCACACAGCAGGCTATCTTGGGGAAGGCATGCTAGAAGATGTTCAGAACCTAGGGCTCCATCCCCTCCACTGAACCAGACATCTTTCTTATGTGCGTCAACCTGACCAAGAGCTTGGGGTTGCCTTTCCATTTACTCACCCATTTCTTGTAAATTTTATTTGTAGGTATTATTCTTTGTTGCTATTATAAATGGTTTCTTTAGTTCATTATATCTTCTAAGTGATTATTGCCTGATACATAAAAAGCTGTTGTTTTATGAATTTCAGTTTTATAACTCTCTACCTACTGATTATTTTATTGTTTGTAGAGCTTATCAGAATTAGAAAATAAACATTTTGCAACTCCTAATAACATATGGATCTAGACAATAAATAATGAATTTTAAACTATTAGGTGAAATCAAGGTGGCATCGGCCTAGTGCAACTTGAAGCTACTCATCTATACCGGTGTCCCTAAAAATGGCAACCAGATATTATGTGTCTTGTGATGAAAACAAGAGGACGTACACATTATCACCTGCGAAATCTTGTTTCCTAAAAAGTTAATCATGTATTTAGACATAGTTGCTAGCTTATAGGAAGTAGGAGTAGCAGAAAACAATGCAATTAACACCACAAGGAATCAACCAGAGAAATCTAGATTATAAGACACACTATTTTACAGATGACTCCGTTTTTTCACAGATTAGTGGCATAAAAAATGAGTAAGAAAGAGGTGTCAGAGACTTAAGCCAGATACAATATATAGACCATATCTGTATCCTGTTTCAAACAACCAACTGTAACAAGATATCTTTGAGATAGCTAGAGCATTATTATGGGTATTAAATGATTTTAGAGAATTATAAATTTTGTTGTGTGTACTAATGGCATGCTGGTTTATGTTTTAAAAGAAAAGCCTTCAGTGAGAGATGCATGTTTAAATGTGAATTGCCATGGCATCTAGAATTTTCTTTAAAATATTCCAGGAAAAAAAAAAAAGTAGGGAAGACTGAAAGATGAAACAAGATTGGCAAAATATCGATACTTTTGAAGCTGGATGGTAGATACATGAGCTTCTTTACATAATTCTCTTTATGTTTATATATGTTTGAAAAAATTCATAGCAGTTATACAACAAAATAAATGATATGCTCCCCTCAGTTCATTTGCTGAAGTTTTATCAGTCAGCTCCCAGTTGATTGAAAGGCTGAAATTTGCCCTCCAGTATCATTTTCAAAAAGGGTTCATAGGACGGCTATTCTCTGAATTCTTATTTTTTCAGACTGTTGGCCTGCTCTCTACTTGAAAGACTCTTGGCTGACCCAGTTTCTCTACCTGAGTGTGTTGTCTTCTATCACTGAATGTTCCAAGGAGAAGCCACAGCCTGGTGTCTGATGCCATCTTTTTTTTTTTCTTTGTTACTAATATGATATTTTTGCCTATATTCGCATAGAATTATTTATCTTTAGTGTCCAATAATGCTGCTAAATATATTTTTAGATGAGTTTTTTTGGATCAACTTTTCCTACTACAAGTTATTGCTTTTCATCATGGACAGTCATTTTCTTTTATTTAAAGGAAAGAGAGTTTGTACATCTTCCCCTTATTTTCCTTGTTGCTTTATAGACTTTTCAAGAAACTATATTGTTTTGGATTCAAAACTAAACGACAGCTATATTTCTACTGGAGTTTCATTAGTTGAATTTAAAAAACTAAGTTAATCCTGTGTTTGTTTGTTTGTTTGCTTGTTTGTTTGTTTGAATTGGAATCTCATTCTGTCACCCAGGCTGGAGTGCAGTGGCATCCTCATGGCTACTGCAACTTGACTGCTGGGCTCAGGTGCATGCCACCACACCTGGCTAAATTTTTGATTTATTGTAGAGACGAGGTCTCGCCAAGTTGTTCAGGCTGATCTTGAACCCCTCGGCTCAGGCAATCCTCCTGCCTCAGCCTCCCAAAGTGCTGGGATTACAGGCATGAACCATCATGCCCAGCTCTTGGTTCTTACTTCATCTGAGTTTTATAAGCATACCGAGAGGAAGGTATTATTGTTTCCATTTCTGTAATAACACTATGACTCTAAAAGGTTAATGTGGCTAAGCCACTGTTAAGTTATAGAACCTACATTTAAACCCAAATTTGTCTGATTCCTAACTTCCATCACACAAATACTGCCTCATGTTGGCGTACTCCCAAGTGTTTGCTGAACTTTTAAAGGTGGGAGGATGTTGGATGAGTCCATCTCAACATTTCTTTCAGCTCTGCTGTCCTAATCTTACAGCTGGCAGCACATGAAGTCCCAGTCGATTGGCTCGTTAGTGTACTCTTGGGAACAGATGTCTAACTGAGCTTCCTGCCCTCTGTTGGGGCCCCTGGACTCTTTCCCATCCTCAAAAGCTTTTTCACTTGGGGTTTCTTGATGTTTGGGACAGTTATGCTCAAAGTATGTTTTGACCGTATCAATGAGGTTGGCTAACTTCTCATTTTACTTATTGTTATTTACTTATATAAAATGACAGTTGAAATAGAAGGAATTTTCAGCAATGGAAAGTTCATAAAGGATTTGAATGGTTTCCAAACTGTAATTTTTATAGGCTTTAGAGACCCTCTTCCTTTCTGTCTAACTAGCTATCTTTTCATGGTTTCTGATTTCCTGAACCTACAGCTACACCAATGCCAGAAAGAAATCTTTACAAGCTTTAAATTATAATGAAAATTGAGATCAAAATGGGGGAAATGAATTAATAAATTCACTTAATCACAAGATGGCTAGATGAAGCCAGATTTCTTGTAAGTCCTGAACGTGAACAGAAATGGAAGACGAATGTTCTTAAGTAAGGTGAGAGGCAACACTAAGTTAGTTTAGTGACTTGCACAATTTAGTAACCTTAAAGGATAAAGTCAGTAAAGTAAGAACTCAGGTGATACTGGGTAACTTTGTTTAAAAACAGTCCCTCAAAATATAGTATCCTTTGACAGAGTTTATAAGCTATAAAATGGTGACCAGTTGCACTGTAACAATTGTCTCTATATTTTAACATGATGGGATGTGCTTCTGCAATAATCATCATTATTGTGGATGGTTTCAGCAGAATCAGATTATTTCTCCCTGAAGTTTTATTGGTATTTGTGTCTCGGAAGAAACAGGTGGAATGGTAATCAGTGATTTTTAAAGGCTTGCTTCTTTAAACAGTTGGCTAACTGTGAGTGGGTTCCACTGACCTTATGCATAAAGTGAAGCAATTAAAGAAATTTAGTTACAAGTTGTTTGATCAGTTTCCATCTTCTTTAGTGCAAACATAGCTCCTTCCCCCAGAGACAAGCTAGTAACCCCAACCAGGAGAAATGGACTTTGTTTCATCAAAACTGCCCAACACTTATCATATCTCTTTAGTGTTTTCCACTTTTTTTCTTCAAATGATCCTTCATTTTATTTGAAACTTTTTTTTTTTTTTTTTTGAGTTGGAGTCTCACTCCGTTGCCCAGACTGGAGTGCAGTGGCATGCTCCCGGCCACCGCAGCCTTGACCTGCTGGGCTCCGGTGATCCTTCCGCCTCAGCCTTCCAAGTTGCTGGAACTACAGGCGTGTGCTACCACGCCCAGCTAATTTTTTATTTATTGTAGAGACGAGGTCTCGCCAAGTTGCCCAGGCGGGTCTCAAACCTGCGGGCTCAGGCAA
>NW_007245903.1:818682-822366 GCF_000164805.1 Carlito syrichta
TCCACTCACCTCAGCCTCCCAAAGGCGCGGGATTACAGGCTGAGCCACCGACCCCAGCTATTTGAAACATTTAAAAGAGGTAAAATGAGAGGTAACTCTAGGAGAATTTGGATGGAGGGTATGGAGAAGTAGCAGCCCTAACCTGCAGTCTCACCCCAGGGCTCCATGGATACAGTCTGAAAACCCTCGCTGTAAACAGTGGGTTCCCATTAACATCACTTGGGGAGCATTTAAGAAGTTCTGGTGCTGGTATCTGATCTCCAGATGCCATGATTTAATTGGTCCATGATTTGGGGGAAGCTTCAGGTGATTCCATGCAGCAGCTGGGGTTGCTAGTCAACGCACTAGAGTCACCACGAGATCAAGTCTGACCAAATCTTACTTCTGACACAAACTGAAAACCCTTCCAAGTGGGATGACCCAGAGCTTGGTTGGCCTTTCTGATGCATCTCTGGGTCCTTAGCCCAGAGAGATCGCTTTGGGATTTTGTTTTCCAAAGTATTTACTTCATGACTTTTACCTCCCGGCAAGGAATCTCATTGTAAAAAGTTACATCAATGAAATGTCCCCAAAGTCATTGCTATTTTCAATCTACATGCTTACATTTGTTTTGAAGGAGTTATGAACATACCACCCTAAAATATGCCACCCTGGGATATTGCCTATTTTGTTTTAAAGGCACTTGAAAAACGCAGGTTCAAGATCACTCTGAACTCTGAACTGTTTCTTAAAAGCAGGAGATGAACTTCCTATGTGAAAGATACCCTCCCTATATTGGAGGGAAAGCAACATTTTTATCATTTCAGCACTTGAGGTTGAAATAATTCTGTATAGACTTTATCAAATGAGCTCTTATCTTCCTCTAGCTTTCCCAAATAATTTAGTTGCTTTTTCACAACTTAACTATTCTTTGTCTGATATAGTTATAAAAGTGTTCAACTCTTTGGGTCTCCAGTTTCTGAGAAAGGCTCTAAGCAAAGAAGACTCAGAATTTGATTGGTCTTCTTGATGTCTCTAAATCCTTAGGCCCAGATAGATCTTGCTTTAGGATTTTGTTTTCCAATGCTATGTAAACCTTGTATTAAGTAAATTTGTATGTTTTTCTCCCGATGACCTGTCTTATACCCATTTAATTCTCAGATCTGGCTAAAACAATCAAACAAAGAAACACAAAACCCTAAGAGGAGAAAGGTAAAGTTTTACCTTCCCTACAGCTTCATAAGACAGTTTCTTGTGAGTTTTATCCAGAGCACTTTTGGTAATGGTGCCAAGGAGACAAGATGGCTAGATGAAGCCAGATTTCCTGTAAGTCCCAATCATAAACAGAAGTAGAAGAAAGATGTTCTTAAGTAAGGTGAGAGGCAGTGCCAAGCTAATTTAGTGACTTGCACAATTTATGAAGAATCAAGCCTTAAGAGAGTCTATGACTAAAGGAAAAATAACGTTATGCAAATATAGTCACAATCAATGTTTAAGAGTAATTGCCCTGCAAGTGCCTGGCCTCCACATGGGAACTCAATCACAAGCAGTCAGTGCGGTTTTCTGGGTTTGAGCCAATCAGGCTCAAAATCCACAGACCCTGTGTCTGTACACACATGCTTTTTCACAAAGGAAAATTTCCTATATTTTTCCTCTTTCACCCCTCCCAGAGGTCCAATGTGGAACAGATCCAAGTATGTGAGTATTTACATAGTGTAGTTCTAGCCTACTTAGTGGGAAGAAGCAGGCCTAGGAGGTTATGTTTGCTTAAACAAGTTTCTTATTTTTAATAATCCATCTACCGTATACCTGGCCCAAATGGTAAGAATTCTCAATATAATATATGAATTGTTTTTGCTATTACTATTTATCATGTTTTAAATATTGAGAATTTTATGACCACAATGAATTTTTCTTTAATTTATTTCCACTCCCTTCCTCTCTACTCAAAAATGCTACTAAATAGGAAATTGGCCTGACATTCAGCTCACTGTGATAGCAGACTTCTCTGGAATGCTGTGTTGTGTTGGGCTGTGACTTCCATGGAATTTAATTCCTGCTTACCAAGGGCTCCCACTTATTTTGATATCCTATGTTGGAAAAAGGAAGACCAAGTCAATACGCTCTCGTCACTAGGTTTTGAGTCAGCCTTTGAAAAATAGTGAGAGCCAAGAAAGATTTATAGGCTTATCTGATTAGCTGCCATTTTTCAGTTGGGGGATTCAAGGAAGCAGCGACTCCAGGAAGCTGTTGCGGAGGAGGCCTATGTGGGAGCCTGGGGGTGCCTCCACTGTCCACACTGGCTGAGAACTGCTCTCTCTCATCAGGTCTCCAGTTTCCACCAGCTGTTTTGAACCTGTGCCCTCCATGTTTGTCCAGACCCTTCCAATCAGCAGATGAGTCTCTCCCTTGGCTTCTCCCCAGCCTCTGACTCTATGTATGGTGAGGAATACCTGGCTCTCAGGTCATGCCTGGACTCCAACGGCTCTGCACCATTCCAGTGCCTCAGTTTCCTACTTTAGTCTTTGGATGTGGGAACTCGTACAATAACCACTGAATTCACAAACATCTATTTACATGCTATTCTAGAATAAGACCATGGCAAGGTCTCCAACTACTTTGGAATTGGAGTGTCTTTGTAACAGAGTCACACGATGAGCTGTCTGGTATAGGGGAAATAGGGGGCAGCTACCCTGCACCTCGCCTCTCCCAATTATTGAGGACTTCTGGCAGGCTGCCTTGGGTGAGCACTCTGAGCTGCCCATGTGGGGTGGACTGTTGCTGAGGGGAGGCTGGCCTCCATTCACATCTGCCTTCAGTGTCTGAGTGGGGTATGCAGAGCCCCCTCCATGTCCTAGAAGGCAGGAGTTACACCATCGATGAGGCTGACAGCTAGGCAGTGGGAGGGACGTGCCCTTTCACGTGCCTCAGCCCTGCCCGTGAAAGTGCATGAACGACTCACTTTTTGAGAGGATCATCGGCAAAACTCAGTCCTCAGCATCAGTGAGGTTTTCACCAAGGGAACGGCAGAGATTGCAGGGAAACAGAGAGGCTCCGGGTCTTCTCTGCCTGATGACCTTCAGGTTGCATGTCTTAGCCTATCCCCTAAGGAAAGCTGGTGTGTGTGTGTGTGTGTGTGTGTGTGTGTGTGTGTGTGTGTGTGTGTGTGTGTGTGTGTGTGATGCATTGCTTTAGATTACAATTGGAAAAAAACCTCTTGAAAATTGATTTTAAATATGTTATAGCATTTTCTTTGCAAACCATGATAGGGAATCATAAAGTCCTTTATTAATTTCATGCTAGAAATCTGAGAAATTAAGTAAAGTCTTTTAAACACGGAAAAATCAGAGAAGACATCCACTGCCTTCCCCTACCATTTTCTTCTATGTAACCTTGTAATTTCGATTGTGATTTCACATATATCATCTCTTTGGCCCTCACAAATATCTCAGGAAACAGAGTACATATCTGATGTCAGGTTCCTTACATGCAAAGCATAAGATAAAAATCTCGTGCAAGGGACTATTTGAGGTAGGGCTCTGACGGGAAACAGAAAGTGAAAAAATGAAGACATCACTGAGGGAAACATCAAGCCAAAATGTGATTTGGGATAAACATTTGTTTCGCCCTAATCCCACAGGAAACTCTGGAGTGTGAACAGCATCACAGAGGTGTACCACATTTTAGACATTTATGCCTGTATAT
>NW_007245903.1:822386-828048 GCF_000164805.1 Carlito syrichta
TGCTGAGGGGAGGCTGGCCTCCATTCACATCTGCCTTCAGTGTCTGAGTGGGGTATGCAGAGCCCCCTCCATGTCCTAGAAGGCAAGAGTTACACCATCGATGAGGCTGACAGCTAGGCAGGGGGAGGGACGTGCCCTTTCACGTGCCTCAGCCCTGCCCGTGAAAGTGCATGAACGACTCACTTTTTGAGAGGATCATCGGCAAAACTCAGTCCTCAGCATCAGTGAAGTTTTCACCAAGGGAATGGCAGAGATTGCAGGGAAACAGAGAGGCTCCGGGTCTTCTCTGCCTGATGACCTTCAGGCTGCATGTCTTAGCCTATCCCCTAAGGAAAGCTGGTGTGTGTGTGTGTGTGTGTGTGTGTGAAAGCTGGTGAGTGTGTGTGAATATGTCTGGGTTGGGGTGTGAAGGAAATGGAAAGAAACTCTCAAATTGAAATGTAACCTTAATGCTGGTAAAAGAAAGAACATTCAAAGGGCAGGGGGAAAAAAGCCTCCTATGTTGTGCACAAGCATTATGATGGCAACTCAGCCTGAGTCATGTGTGTCACACTCAGTGTATTACATTTGGGGGGCATACCCAGAAGTGTGAAATGTGGTGACTTTTAGGAAAAGTGTTTGTTTTTAAAATGCGTGTTATTTAGAAAATGAAGGAAACCAAATACATATTTTTTTTAAGTAGGGTAAGTAAAATACAGAAGCATAGGAACAAAACCTTTTGTGTGTTTGTTTTTAAGAGAAAGGAAAAGCAACCTAAGATATTGATGTAGCTGACTTGAGTGTCCTGGGGTCAAGTTCATTTCATCTGGGCAGTTTTCCCGGTCACATTAAAAGTCAGGTCACCTCTAGTAACAGTCTTTGGGGAAAAAAGTGCAAAGTGAAAGGGTTGGAAAAAACCTTAGAAAAAAAGAGTAACAAAAGAAAAAGCCCCATGGGATTAGAGGGCCACAGCAAGCTTTTATATCTGGTTCCTTTGTAAGAAGCTCAGAAAAAAACCCAATACTCTACCATTGCACAACATCACTCTTCTCGGAAGAATGTGGTTATCTCCCTTTTACCAAACCATCCTCTGAGCTCCCAGTTCTGAGAAATGTCTGCCCCACTCTTGCTAGTGGTCTAAAATATTTACTTTCGACTAACAATGTGGTTTCACTAGGACTGCTTCTAAGTGGGAAGCATTCTGTTTCCTAAAGGTTTGTTTGCTTGCTTGTTATCTGCAAAAAGCTCTTTCTCTTTCAATTCCTTATAGTTAGCATATTAAAAGAAACCTGCAACATTGTGACTCCTTCCAAGCTTTGGAACAAAGAAAAACACCAGCTTCAGCAGTATGAATGAAGTGGGCAGAGGGTCCTGGGAAAGGTAAAACTGATAGGCTACTGTTACCAATTTCCTAGACAAGAGGAACAAGGGGTTTGCCAATTACTTTGCCCCATTTTGAGAGATCTCCGAATGTTTTTCTCACTCAGATCCTCCACCTGAGAGGCTTCCTGTGAGTGCTGGGCCAGGTCTCACCACCTACCATTCTGGTTGCAGTTAATGGACGAGGGGGGGTATTTGTGAGCCTAAGCATCCATCCATAGTTTGACTAGGGCCCTGGAAGTGCCCTAGCAAAAAATCTCCACCGGACATGGGGCTGGGATGGCTGGACAGGATGGAGACTTTTGGGATTTTGAATTGGAAACACACAGAGAAGTTTCAGTTTGGGTGATTAAATGGGCAGAAGGTGAAAGATACCCAGAGAAAAGAGTAAGCAGAAGCCATGAGGCAGCAAAAGTGGCAAGGCACTAAAACACTGAGATGCAGAGAAGAGAAAGAGGAGTAGATAGATGCCAGCAGGTGGTTGCAAAAGCAAAATGAGTAGAGTAGTTGAGACTCCAAAATGGCAGAGGATGGGAGCAGGGAACCACAAAGGCTTGCCACCAGGTAATGAGATGAACTGAGAGTGGAAGGGTTTTTCCATTTCTGTTCTCCCATGAGGCCTGGTTATTGTGTCGCAGATTATCGTTATAATAAATCCTAATGACCTGATGTAACCCAAATACTCACAACCCAATGCATGTGATTTGGCAACATGATGAATTTTAGAACACATCTCAAGTGTTTTCCATAATAAAGTGAAATGCAATATGTAATTTTTGAACACCTTCCACACTCATATAAATAGATCATGGATGAAAGGACAGAGCCCCAAATGGAGTTTGTCTGGCCTCCCCGAGCTCATTCACAACAATAATCATTTCCTGAAACCCTGGATGAGTCACAAGACATTAAGACGAACATCTTTGTCCTAAGAAAGTATCTTTCAGCTGCTGGCTCTGCCCTTCTCATTCATGTGACTGACCCACCAGCAAGCTAATAGTCCACCTTTGTCTACATGTGCTTGTAACTGACCCACCCGCCTGCCTGCTGTCAGAAATGGGAGAAACAGACTACCACTCCATTACCATGAAGTCAGCTCCTGTGAATGCTTGCCTGCCCCCCATGCCCCAAAAGAAACTCTAAAGGCTTCGATCTCAAGCATTTGTAGCCATGCTCTCTTTAAGCCTCTTGGCTCCTCTTCAGTCTTGGAGAGGTGAATCCACCCTCTCATCTACTTTCTTTTCTTTTTTTAAGAATTTTTTTTTTTCTGAGTCAGAGTCTCACCCTGTCGCCCAGGCTGGAGTGCAGTGGCACACTCATGGCCATCACAGCCTCGACCTGCTGGGCTCAGACGATTCTCCTACCTCAGCCTTGCAAGTAGCTTGGACTACAGGTGCATGCCACCACACCTGGCTAATTTTTTGATTTATTGTAGAGATGAGGTCTTTCCATGTTGCCCAGGCTGGTCTCTCTGTTCTATTTTTTGAATAAACTTTCATTTCTAACCTAATTTCTGTGCGATTTTTTGCATCATTTTCATGGCACCAACACAGTGACCTAACAATGGAAAAAATACGTTTCAATAAAATTATCAAGTTCACCATTATTTATTGAGAATCGGCTTTTCTCTTGTTCAGGATTCTACTGCAGTTCAAATTTTGTTATCCTGAAAACCAGACACTTTTAGAACACTGGGTTTCAATGTAGTGAGTGTTGCTTGAAGTAAGAGGGCTTCCTCCTATCCTTCCTTCTAATTCTAACTCCCTGGAAGGGTTAGGGAAGAGGAGAAGGGGCAGGCATCTTTAATGTAGAGACAAATCTAGACCCCTGCCCTCTTCTGGAATGGGAGGAGCAGCAGTGTGTAGATGTGTGAAAAGGTCTTCAGACACTTTCTGTTCGCTTCAACAGTATTTAGTGAATGCCTACAATGTGCATGCAGGTTTACAACGGCATGGTGGGCTAAACCCCAAGAATGCTTGAAATGATTCCTCCCTTTGAAAAGCTTACAAACGTAATAAGAAAATTAAATTGCCCAGACATGAGCATGAACTAATGCAATAAAGTACTAAGTTAAACAAGGTTTACATGTATTACCATAACTTGGGGAAACTGTATTATTACCATTCTTTGTTAAAAATTTTTGCTCTCATTAGATGGAGAATGGAAATACAAATACAAAAGAAGCCGGTCAACAGCAAATTCGTAGAAGATTAACAGGCACAAAACAATAAAATTGGATTCAACAGACTGATTAAAACATTAAACCAAAGTGTAGGCTTACATTGTTCTGTGTTCACAATAAAGCTGTTTTAAGGCTCACATGCATTCTCTCAGCTTTCCAATGCTGGTCTATCATTTTTACTTATTTCTACACTACAACTACAACAGGAAAATAGCCAATAGTCCATACAATGCTGACTAATTCTCACCCTTTGGCTCAGTAAGACCCGTGGACATATCAGAAAGTGGACCTGATTGACCTAAAGCCTTTGAGTCACCAAGCCCAAGAGACCCTCAGAAAGGCTTGAAGCCCAAACCCACAGCTCCCACTGCACCTTTCATGAAGAGGTAGTTTGGGGCAGGCCTATCATTGGTCCTTGGACATCACCTCCTTGAACTTCCAGGGACAAGAGGCAAGCTCTGGGACCAGTGATACTCTGGAGTTCTTGGTTATAGAGTCAATTAACAGTGTCTCCAAAGGTAGTAAAATAGAGACAGAGATTTCACAGTCATTAGAGGGATTGTGAAGAGAACACAGCTTTGACTGTAGAGTTGAAGAAATTTGCTGAAGAGGCAGTGGCTGTTTAGTAAATTTCATAGTATTTAACAAAAAGTATTTATTTCAGAAAAAAATGTGCACTTTGAAAATCGTGCTCATCGGTCTATTTTGTGTCTTCCATTACAGGAAGTGGACACCTCTCTGGCAAGAAAATAACTTGTTTGTGTCATCTTTGATTTCTTTGAGCAGTGTTTTATAGTTTTCATTGTAAAGGTCTTTCACATCTCTGGTTAGGAAGATGCAAAGGCATTTCTTTTTTCTTTTTCTTTTTTTTTTTTGTAGCAATTGTGAATGGGATTGTGCTTTTTATTTGGGCTTCTGTTTGTGTATTACTGGTGTATAGAAATGCAATTGTCTTTTGCACATTTATTTTATACCCTGAAACTTTTCCAAAGTCATTTATCAGTGCAAGGAGATTTTTGACAGATTCTCTTGGGTTTTTGAGGTATAGAATCATGTCGTCTGCAAAGAGAGATAACTTGACTTCCTCTTTTCCTATTTGGATACCCCTGATCTCCTTCTCTTGTGCGATTGCTCTAGCTAGGACTTCCAAAACTATGTTGAACAGGAGTGGTGAGAATGGGCATCCTTGTGTTGTTCCAGTTTTCAGGGGGAGCTATAGACTCTGTTGGTAACTGAGAGAGTGAGTGCTCTGGAGAGAACTTGGAAGCTACGCTCACCACCCTCAGCTGTTTGTGATTGTAACTCAGTGCTCAGATTTCAACAAGGGAGAGCAACATCTGTAATCAGTAGAACACCACCAGAAGAGGCATCATATGACAGATAGGGCTACTGAGGTTTGGACAAGCCACATGACTAGCTCAGGATCACAGTGAAGGGACTGCAGGGTGTGGGCTTTTTCCATTTCCACTATGTCGGACATGGTTAGGCCAGGACCCACCTATGGCCAAGGACCGTGGCTCCTTGTGTTTAAATTATTTTCAAAAGATAACATTATAATATTTATTGTCAAACCTAATCTATAATCATCTTGATTTAAATGATCCTGTTTGCTTCTCCTAAGAATAAAAATATTTAATCATAAATGTGTTTGAAACCCTTAAAATATTTTTTTGTGTAACTAAAGGAGGTTTGTTTGTTATTGTTGTTGTTGTTTTAGGGTTTTTAGACCAGAGGCAGTATACTTTCTAGTTTTCCTTATAATAAGCTGAAAGACATGGGTCTGTAAATAACAGTTAAATTCTCTAGTAGTATTTTATTACAACTAAAATCAGCTGTGGTTACTCTACTACAAATTACATATTTTCATTTAGACCAACTAGACAACTTTTCTCAAAACAATCATAATAATAGAAAAAAATAAACTTTTTTTTTTTTTTAGTTGGAGTCTCAAGCTGCTGTGCTCAGGTGATCTTTCTGCCTCAGTCTTCCAAGTAACTGGAACTACAGGCACATGCCACCATGCCTGGCTATTTTTAATTTTTTTATTTTTTTTGAGTTGGAGTCTCACTCTGTCGCCCAGACTAGAGTGCAGTGGCCGCTCCCGGCCACCGCAGCCTCGAC
>NW_007245903.1:828068-840766 GCF_000164805.1 Carlito syrichta
GCTACCACGCCCAGCTGATTTTTTGATTTATTGTAGAGATGAGGTCTCGCTGCCCAGGCTGGTCTCGAACCCACGGACTCAGGCAATCCACTCACCTCAGCCTCCCAAAGGCGCGGGATTACAGGCTGAGCCACCGAGCCCAGCTTCTGACTATTTTTTTAAAAATTTATTGTAGAGATGAGATCTTGCCAGGTTGTCCATGCTGGTCTTGAACCCATGGGCTTAGGCAATCCTTTCATCTTGGTCTATCAAAGTGCTGGGATTATAGGCGTGATCCACCACGCCTGGCCTAAATGTATATTTTTAAAGAAACAATTCATATTTGGAAAAAGCACAGGAATAAGGATGGAAGAATTAAATTCTAAGTTAGCTTTTCTTAACTATGTGTCCTTGGTGATATCAAGCAAGTCTCAGTTGCACTATTTGTAAAATGGGGCTAAAGACAGATGTTCTTTTCACTTCACAAAGTTCTTGTAAGGGAGCCATGGATAATAGGTGTGAATTACTTTCAACTTTTATGAAGAAAATCTCTGTACTATTAAAATTTTAAAATATCTTTTATAACACTGCCTTTTATAATTAAGAAAATAAGTATATCTTAACATCTGTAGTTGAACTTTAAAACACCCACAATAAAAAGTTAACTTGCAAATAATGAAATCTTATTTTTTAAATGTATGCTTTTTAATGTTGCAGAAAGTTGACGTTAGATGAACCTTTCATCTCTTTTATGTAAAATGCAAGGCCAACTAAAGAATTTTTTTCGATTTGGCTTCTGTCAGGGGATTTCTTTTCCGATCACTAGATGGCGCAATTGGAAGTCTACCACCTGTCCCAAGGATTTGCCAGAGACCCTAATGACAGAGACTTCTCCTTTGGGAGGAAAAGAAGGAAGAAAAACAAGAGAAAGGGGAATGTTATTCATCCCTGAAGCTACACGACCCTTCTCCTCAAAGCAACTGGGAAGTGTGCAGTGTGCAGCGTGCAGTGTGAGTGCCAGAGATCTGTTCCTCCATGTGGTCTCCTCACTAACTACCCAGAGGACCCATGGCACACTTGAAGACTTCATGATCAGGTGAAATGCAGGGTCCCTTGTGAAGGGCCTCAGGATCCCTTAGATGCGTTGTTACGTGAGGAACAACTCCCGGCTGAATTTTGCTGTCCCTCCTCCCCCACTCCCCTTCCCCTTTGCTTTTCTGACAGTTGAGTTGCACTGAGGACCCACCAAGTACTAATTGTGACTTTACACCCCACATAAACAGGAGCTTCGGGGTTGGCATATTTAATTTTGGCTTTCAGCTTTGTAATTATCCTGTAGCTAGTAGGGAAGGAAGGTGTGCTGACCAAGGCCACGGGTCACAGGAGAGTTTTACCTGAAACTACTAATTGTCTCAGCCACCTCTGGAAGGACTTTCATGAATTATTTGAGGTTCATGATCCTGGCGTAAAAAGTGATTACTTTTGTTTTCTGTTGGAGTGACCTTGTTTCCTTACAGTGCTCTGATTAAGGTGAACCCATGGATTCATCTATTCCTCCTGAGTCTCTTCTGCAGCTTTACATGACTTGAGCTCTGCCCTCAGAACCAGGAAGAGAGATGGTGAGAAGGAGCAGGGACCTTCCTCTGCCCCTGCACTGCTCTCACCAATGCCCAGCAGTATAGATCACCAACACTCTCCGGGCCAAGGGTACTGGGCAAGGGTCAGGAATGCTGGTCTTCTACCACAACAGGAGGTAATTCCAGGCTCCCAGCGAGGCGGCTGTGTCTCCCAACTTCTCGTTGGCTGATGCTCTTTTTTCAACAGATTTTTTTGTTGTTAGTCATCTCATTTTAAACATAAGTGAATATATTACTAAATGGAAAAATACATGTACCACACATATAGAAACACATCCAGAAGAAATGAAACATTCCCTGGGTGTGTTCACATATCTTCAGAATGGAATCTCTAATCACCCCTGGGATTATTTCCTCCTTCAGACATCAAAGCCCAACTAGCATCCCTCAATGCATGAGTCTGGTTTTATTTTCCACATGATATGATTTTTCAAATTGTGAGCCAATGTTCTACTGCCTTGAGAATGTGCAAGCTTGGCTTTCCCTGACATAGTTCATATTTGATATTAGGGTAAAGGTCGAGGGAGAATCTTTCTCAAATCAGTCAGACCATCTTCTTACAGGGATACTGCGGTCTTCTAATCCAAAGATCTAGGGGAGCTATCAACTTGAAATACAACAAAATACAATCATCTCTGTTTATAGACTTAAACTATTTCCATTAAAACAGCTAGTCTCAGTTTCGTCATTAAAACACGACACGGAAAAAGAAAAACCAGCTAGTATTCTTGTATTATTGCCCTTAGAATAGGTGTAGTTAAACATCATTTTATTTTATTGTTTTAAACCACTGTTTCAGGATCTTACTTATATTTTTGCCAATATGGGAACAAACTTTAAAAAAAACCCACATTGCGATATGGCAATCTCACTATGTTAAGGTTGGAAGACACCAGGATAACAACGTCAGCCATGTGATTTGCCAGCCGTGATATAGTAACAGTAATAATACCAATAAGTGAAAAAATCTCTCATTTGAATTGTATTTTCAATGTAGAATTTTTTTCCACACATACATTTATTCAGTGTTCATCATGTTCTTTCTGGGACTCAGTTTTCTTTTCTGGAAAATAGGGATAATAACTCCAATTCTGCCTACTTCCGAGGGTTATTGCGAGGATGAAAGACAAAAAGTATGTAAGCCTGAATTTGGAATCTGATAGCACTATGCAAAAGAGCTGCAGCCACTCATGTGAAGATGTAGTGTGGTCATGGTTGACAGCAGTAGAAACCATGAGAGAAGAGAGCGTGATGGACTATCTGGCCACTGTGTGAACCTGGAGGCGGCTCACCACAACCTATCCATGCATACATTCTTGGTTGTTCACAGATTAACACACTAAATTGATAACCACAGACCTGCAGATTAAAGAAATACTGTCTAAAGATGCATCTCCCAATTTTCTATCTCATAAGTTTGAGCCAGTCCTGAGTGGTTCCAAGTTATCTCCTACACATCAGGGCTGTGGAAGTTCTTAGAACACATACATTTACAGGAAGCTCTATCTTTCTCTTGGGAAAACATTGCTCTGGATATGACTGCAACAGCACTCCCAGATGAACCAAAGACAACCTCCTTCCCTGTGTGAAAATGACTCTGTAAAGAAGCTGGCAGGCCAGGCTCGGTGGCTCAGCCTGTAATCCTGCGCTTTGGGAGGCTGAGGTGAGTGGATTGCCTGACCCCGCAGGTTCGAGATCTGCCTGGACAACTTGGCGAGACCTCACGTCTACAATAAATCAAAAAATTAGCCAGGTGTGGTAGTGCGCGCCTGTGGTTCCTGCTACTTGGAAGGCTGAGTGGAAGGATTGCTGGAGCCCAGCAGGTCGAGGCTGCAGTGGTCGGGAGCATGCTACTGCACTCCAGTCTGGGCGACAGAGTGAGACTTCAACTCAAAAAAAGAAGCTGGCATGGGACATATGTCTGCAAGGTGACCCTATTCATCCCCTTCTGTTACCTTCTTGAAATGCTCTTCCCAAGGTGGGATACACACAGACTCTCATAGTCAGGAAAATCTATAGGTGCTTAAATGCATCTCTCAGGTCCCAGGAGCTTTATATCTCTGTGCTGAAATAAATTGCTTTTCAATCAGAATCCCCTTTCTCAGCACCTAACAATGAACACCAATGGAATCTGGCCAGTCAGAACAGAAAACCACCAAACTCGGAAAGAATCGGTGATTCTCAAAACGTGGACAGAGATAAAAATATGTTTACCTGGGCAATGATGTCCGCAATTTCTGAATAACTATGGCATCTTCCCACGCAGGATCGAGCCAAAAAGTCTTCCACGAGTCGCGTCCCAATGCCGTAACCCCTATGGATGAAGAGAGTGGTCTGAAAAGCAATGCTGTGTGATTGGCACGTCTACCCGTGTTTGAGAATGGATTTGCAGACTGGGTGTGGTGGCTCATGCTTTTCATCCCAGCACTTTGAGAGGTAGAGGCGAGAGGATTGCCTGAGCCCACTGGCTTGAGACCAGCCTGGGCAGCATGGCGAGACCTTGTTTCTATAATAAATCAAAAAAAATTAGACAGGCGTGGTGGGGCATGTCTGTAGTTCCAGCTAATTGGAAGGCTGAGGCGAAAGGATTGCCTGAGCCCAGGAGGTCAAGGGTGCAGTGGCCGTGAGCATGCCACTGCACTCCAGCCTGGCCAACAGAGACTCTGACTCAAAAAAAAGAGTGAGAGAGAGAATGAATTTGTATATTTAACACTCGACTTGGGCAAGTGAATAACCAAGCATGACAAGTCACATGGCCTTTGGCAATGGGCTTCCTGTTCATCCCTCAGACCACAGAAGCAGAGAGCAGCACACCCAGAAAGTACTGCCTGGCTTCCTAGAGCAGGGATACCTGCCTACAACCAAGTGTGGCCCAAACTCAACAATGTGAATGGGATGGATGAAGGTGGGGGTCTGCAGTCCTGTGTTTTTCACTGGCAGCCGACACTCATCCTCAGCTGCGACAGAAGCCAGGTAAGCATCTAACTAACTTGTCCACAGCAGCCGGGATACCCTAATGCTTGCTCTTCCCTTAGCACAGCTCTGGCAACAGGGTGGGCATTTCCAGGGTGGGGCTGAAGGAGGGGACGAAGGGAACAGGAAGACATTCATTGCTGTCCGTGAAGGTTTTCGCAGTCAGGACTCTGAAGTTTACCGAGAGAAAAAAAGCCAAATTCAGAAACTCATTTTTCATTCCAGGGGAATAAATCTGTACACTTCGCCCAGGAACATAGCTTGAAAAATGTGAAGTACAGCTCTGAACATCTTTTTGCTGAGATGTGAGAACACAGCAAAGCCCATGTCTGAGCTAGTCGAACACTCACTTTCAAGACTGAAACAACTCGATTTCCAAGTAGAATACAGAGAAAGGCCAGAGTCTCAGACTCATGAGGACATCTAGTCTGGGTGAAGAAATAGGACTTTTGTGGTGAAGATAAAAAGGAATACTGTTTTTGCCAAACTCTGGCACAAAGTTGGTCTTTTAACTTCACAGTCACACACCCATGCACAAGTGAATGATTTCTGATGGAGCCACAAAAGGCCTGGCAAGAGAAGACACCGCAGCTTCAGAGACAACAATTGCTCCAGAGGATGAAAGAGGGATGGAGGGCTTGGTGACTGGATGGTCACAGGGAGATGGATTTGCTGTGAGAGTGCTTACAAATTCATTCAGTCTTGTGAGCTAACCTGTGCATATTTCTGAAAGAATAGAAACCTTCCATGTAGCTTCTTTGACTTTAGAGAAAGATGGCTTGTGATTCTAACTGGGAAGCTCACACAGAACTTTTAATGAACAGGATGTCTACTTTACAGAAATAGTTGTGCCAGGATTTTTTTAATGTTTCCAGTGTTTTCTAATTATCATAAGGCACATCCACAGCCCAGCCACCGGGAACCTTGATAAGAAGCCAAAATGTATGAGCAGTGCTACATCTATATAGATTGCTTTGGTCAAAGGGCATGTTTCTGCAAAGTAAATATGTTATAAATTAAAAATGTAAAAGACTCTCAGCAGAAGCTATTAAAGAAAGCTAAATGTGATTTTTTTTTCCTAAGGAGAGGTCTTTCTGCAGCCTCTCAAAATTTATTCTTTAATGTTTATTCGTATTGTTTAAAATGTGGACTCAGAGAACCAACTCAAATAAATAATTCAGATAAATGAGCTTCTCTGTTTTCTATAAGTATTCCACAAAACCATGCAAATTTAACATAAGTCAGATAAAATGAAGCCATTTCTGGAAATGCTATGTCAGGTATTGAAGTGTGACATAAGTGTCAACACCTTTGGCAGCTTCTGCAGACAGGCCAGTGAAGATAGTGACTGAAAGGCCACAGGTGGACAGCTGGGCTCCTGACTAAATACGGAGAAATGAGAAAGAAAAAAAGATATGTACCAGCAACATTAATAAAAAGTAACTTTTTAAGAAGAAAAAGAGTAGGCATATAGAAAGGGATGAAAGCAAGGATTTAAAAAAGATCTTTCGCCAGGCTCGGTGGCTCAGCCTGTAATCCCGCGCCTTTGGGAGGCTGAGGTGAGTGGATTGCCTGAGCCCATGGGTTCGAGACCCGCCTCAGCAGCGAGACTTCATCTCTACAATAAATCAAAAATCAGCCAGGCACGGTAGCGCATGCCTGTAATTCCAGCTACTCGGAAGGCTGAGGCAGAAGGATCGCAGGAGCCCAGCAGGTAGAGGCTGCGGTGGCCGGGAGCGTCCACTGCACTCCAGTCTGGGCGACCAAGTGAGACTCCAACTCAAAAAATAAAATAAATAAATAAAATAAATAAAAATAAAAAGATCTTTCAAGCTTTTCTTCACATGGTCATTTTTTTTCTTTTTGCATGTCAGCTGAAAATACAATAAACCTTTTTAAAAAGCTCTAAAATGCTAAGCTAAGTTTCTTCTTCAACCTTCCTAAAATAAATCTAACCAGTACACATTTTTTAGTCATTGCTTTGTTAAAGTCATTTTTGGGGCTTATAATTATGAAATTCCAAAAAACTGTTGACAGATATTTTATTGTTTGGCAATAATCTGATGATCATATAATTATTTTGAGAAAATTAAAGGTTGAATTTGTGCGGGAGGACTCACCAAGCATAAAGACAGAGGGAATAGGCTTTATTCCTAAAGGAAAGAATGGTAAAAATACATATTTGTAAAGAAAAGTATAGTAATGATAAAAACAGTCAAACAATAAAAATATTGTGTTGGAAAAATAAATATCTTTCCAGCCCATCATCTCTTGGTCTCCTCCTGGGCAACCACCTTTGGTAGTTTCTGGGTATCCTTCCATAGACAGCCTGTGCTCATGTAAACGTATGTTTACATGGGAAGAAGTTATGCTAGAACACAGACTTCTGATAATAATAAAGTTGGGTGTTCTATCACATTAAGAGAACAATTTCAGTTTTACCACACCCTTTGCTTATAAGTGAATAGCAAGTGAATAAATATATATATATATTTGTCGGAGTCTCACTCTGTCGCCCAGGCAGGAGTACAGTGGCACATTCATGGCCATCACAGCTTTGACCTCCTGGGCTCAGGTGATCCTTCCACCTCAGTCTTTTGAGTAGTTGGAACTACTGGTGGGCACTACCATGCCTGATTAATTTTTTTAAGTTGTAGAGATTAGTTCTCATCAAGTTGTCCAGGCTAGTCTAGAACCCCTGGGCTCAGGTAACCCTCTTGCCCCTGCCTCCCAAAGTGCTGGGATTACAAACATGAGTCACTGTACCCAACAATAATTTCTAACAAAAAATAAAACAATCTACACTTGATATTCACGAGGAACATGGTTCCCTCCTGTGATTTCATACTGTCAACTTAAATGGCAGTTATGAGAAATTCTGCCCAGTCTGAGATGTGATTCATGGAGACAGATGAACTGGTGATACCATCAGAAGTGGAAAAGAGTGCAGGCAATGATAGGAAATGGTGAGTGTTCCACAAGAATAAAAGACTTCCACTTACATCTTATCTAAGTACTGGTTCACATCTTCATCCTTTTCATAATCCTTACACAGCTGGGCAACTAGGGCTCCATACGTGAGGACAAAGAGATCTCTGTTCTGGAGAAAAAAGGATAGTTTTTTGGTTATAGGCAAAAATACTACTGTATTTCTTTTCTTTTCTTTTTTTTTAAACAAAACCTTCTGCTTGGAAGCAGCCTTAGAGATAATCTGTTCCTTTTTCTCCACTCTCCTATTATTGCAACAATTTGCACTTTTGAGAAAAAATTAAACTCACATTTCGATAACTTGCTGTGGTGGGAAGGAAAGCTGTGAAATAAAATGAATTTCTTGAAATGAAAACATCTTTGTATGCATTTGCTTACATTATATACTTGCAATGTATTTTTATGGAGGAAAGCTTTTTTTATTTTTTAGATATTTTATTTTAAAGATGTGGGGTACAATTCAGGATTAGGTATACAAGTGGAAATCAAACAGGTAAAGTCTGGGCCTTCCTTTGGTCCCTACTTTGTCTGGTTTGAAATCAGGTAACCTTAATGATATTTTGTCCCCACCCCCATCCTGGCAGTCGTCCACTATTGCCAGTTCTTTTCTTGTATTAGTATGATAAATGTTCAGGGTCCACTTATGAGTGAAAACATATGGTACCTTGTTCTTTGTTTCTGTGATAGATCACTGAGTATGATAGAATCTAAATCCATCAAAGTTACTGCAAAGTCCATATGTTTGTCCTTCTTTATGGCTGCATAATATTCCATCATGTATATGTACCACAGTTTTAAAATCCAGTCCAGTTTTGATAGGTAGCATGGTTGGTTCCATGTTTTTGCTATTGTGAATAGTGCTTCAATAAACATGCGTGTGCAGGTAATGGTTTACATTCCTCTGGGTATATCCCCAGTAGAGGGATTGCTGGGTCATATGAAAAGTCAATTTCTAGTTCTTTTAGAAATCACACACTGTTTTCCATACAGGTTGAAATAGTTTGCATGCCCCTAGCAGTGTAGAAAAGCTTTTTCTTTTCTCCACATCCTCACCAGCATCTGTTGTTTTTTGTTTTTTTTTAATTAATGATGCCCATTCTTACTGGGATTAGGTGGTATCTCAATGTGGTTTGATTTGCATTTCTCTGATGATTAGTGAGGCTGGGCACTTTTTCATGTGTCTGTTGGCTGCCCATATATCTTCTTTTGAGAAATGTCTATGTCTTTTGCCCACTTTTTAATGGAGGTGTTTGTTTTTCTCCTTTTGGCACATTTGAGTTCCTTTTAGATCTTGGATGTTAGGCCTTTGTCAGATATACAGTTGGCAAAATTTTTTTCCCCATTCTGTGGGCTGTCTCCTTGGCTCTTGAGGTTTCTTTTGCTTTGCAGAAGCTTTTCAGTTTAATGAGGTCCCACTTGTCTACCTTATCTCTTTTGGCATGGGCTTTTGGGGTTTTGATCGGGAATTGGTTGCCTACTCCGATTTCTATAAGGGTGCCTCCTGCATTTTCTAGAATTCTTATAGTTTGAGGTTTTACATTTAGTCTTTGATCCATTTAGAGTTGACTTTTGTGCCTGGTAACAGATAGGGGTCCTGTTTCAATCTTCCACAAATGATTAGCTAGTTTTCCCAGCACCATTTACTGAATAGGTTCTCCCTTCCCCAGTGGTTGTTGGTGGAGGCTTTGTCAAAGACAAGTTGGTTGAGAAAGTGAGATTTTGCTTCCGGAATCTCTATCCTGTTCCATTGGTCCATATGCCTGTTCTTGTACCAATACCAGGTTGTTTTGCTTATTGTAGCCTTATAGTGAAGTTTAAAGTCTGGAAGTGTGATATCTCCTACTTTGCTTCTTTTTCTAAGGATTTTTTTGACTATTTGTGGTCATTTATGTTTCATATGAATTTCTGTAGTGTCATTTCCCGGTCTGAGAAGAATTATGTTGATAGTTTAATGGATATTGTCGTTTCTAGGTCTGAGAAGAATGATAAAAATAAGAAACGCTTCACAAATTTGTATGTCATCCTGGTGCAGGGGCCTTGATAATCTTCTCTGTATCATTCCAGTTTTAGTATATGTGTTGCCAAAGCAAGTACGGAGGAAGGTTTTAAAAAATACTAATTTCTGACTGGGCATGGTGGCTCATGCCTGTAATCCCAGCACTTTGGGAGGCCAAGGTGGGAGGAATGTTTGAGCCCAGGAGTTCGAGAACAGACTGAGCAACATAGCGAGACCTCATCTCTAAAAATAAAAATAAAAATAAAAAATTAGTCCAGCATGGTGGTGCATACCTGTAGTCCCAGCTACCCAGGAGACTGAGGAGGATCACCTGAGCCCAGGAACCCATGTGATGAGTCATGATTGTGCCACTACACTCCAGCCTGGACAACAGACTCAAAATACACACACACACACACACACACACACACACACACACACAGTTTTTTTTTTTAAGTTGGAGTCTCAATCTGTCACCCAGGCTGGAGTGCAGGGGCACACTCAGTCACCGCAACCTTGACTTGATGGGCTCAGGCTATCCTTCCACTTCAGCTTTTCAAATAGCTGGAACTACAGGCAGACACCACCACTCCAGCTAATTTTTGTATTTATTGTAGAGACAAGGTCTCACCAAGTTGCCCAGGCTAATCTTGAACAACTGGGCTCAGGCAGTCCTCTCCCCTCAACCTCCCAAAGTGTTGAGATTACAGACTTGAACCACTGCGCCCAGCCTATACACACTAATTTCTAATATAAGTTTCTATTTTTCTAGGATAGCTTTTGATATGTGCTGACCATGTTTTCAGCTGGAAGGAAGAATTGGGTGAAATATCTCATGGTCCCCACAATCCCTGAAGGACCCAGACCTGCCAGAGAGAACTTTAGAGGATGAGCACAACTGCAGCAGCATGGTTTTGAGATAATTTTACCTTTTTACTTTGAGAAAAAAAGGGGGAATGTGCACTTTCTTTTTAGACCTCCAAAATAGGTCCCGTTTTTAAAGTGAATTATAAATAAAAACCAATTAAGGACATTTAGGTTTGGCTTAAAGTAGATGTGTTGAAATACAGGAAACAGAAAACACAAACCCCAGTTAATTCACTTTAAAAAGTCTCTGTTATCATCAAGACAAAAAATCAACAAGGAGATATGGAACCTCAACATGACGCTTGACCAACTGAACTTAATTGATACCTACAGAACATTCCAACCAACAACCACAGATAATACATTCTACTCATTACCACACGGAACATACTCTAAGATCGATCACATCCTTGGCCATAAATCAAGCATCAACAAATTCCATAAGATTGAAATACTGTCCTGCACCTTCTCAGACCACAGTGGAATAAAAATAAATATCAACACCAACAAAGTTCCCCCCAAACCCACAAAGACATGGACACTAAATAGCATGATGCTAAACAACTCCTGGATCAACATAGAAATCAAAACAGACATTAAAAGATACCTGGAAACAACTGAAAACTGAAAACAAAGGAACATCTTACCAAAACCTCTGGGATGCCATGAAAGCAGTATTAAGAGGGGAATTCATATCTCTACAAAGACACATGAAGAAAATGGAAAGATTGCAAGTTAACCTAAAAAAATCACCTGAGGAAGCTGGGAAAGCAAGACCATCAAAATACTAACTTCAGCAGAAGAATCCAGATCACCAAAATAAAAACCCAAATTTGGGACATAGAAGAGAAAAAGATAATACAAAAAGCAAACAAAACAAAAAGCTGGTTCTTTGAAAGGATAAACAAGATTGATGGACCCCTAGCTATACTGACCAAGAAAAAGAGAAAAAAACCTAAATAAACACAATCTGAAATGCGAAAGATCAAGTCACAACTGACCCCAAAGAAATATAACAGATTATCAGAGACTACTATGTACATTTGTATGGAAACAAACTTGAAAATCTAAATAAAATGGAGGACTTTCTGATATCAAACAACCTCCCCAGGTTGAAACAAGAAGAGATAGAGACCCTAAATAGACCAATAACAATCCAGGAAATTGACTATGTCATAAGAAAACTTCCTACAAAAAGGCCCTGGACAAGATAGCTCTCCAGCAGAATTCTACAAAACATACAAGGAGGAACTGACACCAATCCTACTGAAAGTATTCCAGGCAATTGAGAAAGATGGAACTCTCCCCAAATCATTTTATGAAGCTAACATCACATTGATACTCAAACCAGGTAAAGATCCAACAAAGAAAGAGAGCTACAGGCCAATATCCTTGATGAACATAGATGCTAAAACTCTCAACAAGATCCTAGCAAAACGGACCCAACAGCACATCTCAAAATCATCCACCATGACCAAGCAGGCTTCATCCCTGGGATGCATGGCTGGTTCAACATTTGTAAGACCATAAAGGTAATTAAATACATCAACAGATATTTAAAAAAAAAAAACACATAGTTATATCTTTAGACGTGGAAAAAGTTTTTGATAAAATCTAGCATCCCTTCTTGATAAAAATGTTTGAACATCTAGGTATAGATGGAACATACCTCAAAATAGTAAGAGCCATCTATGAGAAACCCACAGTCAACATACTGCTGAAAAGACAGAAATTTGGAACTATTTCCCCTGAAAACCAGAACAAGACAAGGATGTCCACTCTCACCCCTCTTTTTCAATATAGTTTAGGAAGTCATAGCTAGAGCAATCAGACAAGGAGATCAGGGGTATCCAAATAGGAAAAGAGGAAGTCAAGGTATCCCTCTTTGCAGACAATATGATGCTATACCTCAAAACCCCAAGAGAATCTGTCAAAAACCTCCTTGAACTGATAAAGGACTTTGGCAAAGTCTCAGGTTACAAAATAATGTGCAAAAATCAGTTGCATTTATATACACCAACAATAAACAAACAGAAACCCAAATAAAAAGCACAATCCCAGCCGGGCTCGGTGGCTCAGCCTATAATCCCGCGCCTTTGGGAGGCTGAGGTGAGTGGATTGCCTGAGCCCGTGGGTTCGAGACCCACCTGGGCAGCGAGACCTCATCTCTACAATAAATCAAAAAATCAGCTGGGCGTGGTAGCGCATGCCTGTAATTCCGGCTACTTGGAAGGCTGAGGTGGAAGGATCGCCGGAGC
>NW_007245903.1:840786-866856 GCF_000164805.1 Carlito syrichta
CAGTCTGGGCGACAGAGTGAGACTCCAACTCAAAACAACAACAACAACAACAAAACAACAACAACAACAACAAAAAGCACAATCCCATTCACCATAGCCACACGAAAAAATGAAATACCTTAGTATCTTCTTAACCAGAGATGTGAAAGACCTTTACAGCAAAAACTATAAAACACTGCTCAAAGAAATCAAAGATGACACAAACAAATGGAAAAATATTCCATGCTCATGGATTGGAAGAATCAACATCGTTCAGATGTCCACCCTACCCAAGGCAATCTATAGATTTAACACAATATCCATTAAATTACCAGCAGCATTCTTCTCAGACCTGGAAACGACAATACAGGAATTCATATGGAAAGGACCATGAATAGCCAAAATTATCCTCAGCAACAAATAAATAATAAAACAAAGCAGGAGGTATCACATTCCCAGACTTTACGCTTTATTGTAAAGCTACAGTAATCAAAATAACCTGGTATTGGTTGGTATAAGAACAGGCATATAGACCAATGGAAGAAGATCGAGATTCCAGAAGCAAAACCTCAATTTCTCAACCAACTCATCTTTAACAAAGCCTCCACCACCAACCAGTGGGGAGAGAACCTATTTGGTAAATTGTGCTGGGAAAACTGGCTGACCACATGCAGAAGATTAAAAGACCCCATCTATCACAATACATAAAAATCAACTCTAAATGGATCAAAAACCTAAACGTAAAGCTCAAACTATAAGAACCTTAGAAGATACAAGAGACACCCTTATGGAAATTGGAACTGGCAGCCAATTCCTGATCAAAACCCGAAGTGCCCAGGCCATAAGAGATAAGTAGATAAGTGGGACCTCATCAAACCGACAAGCTTCTACAAAGCCAAATAAACCATCAAGAAAGAGGGAAGACAGCCCACAGACTGGAAAAAAATATTTGCCAACTCTATGTCTGGCAAAGGGCTAACATCTAGGATTTACAAGGAACTCAAATTTGGACAAAATAAAAAAACTAACAACCCCATTGCATAGTGGACAAAAGATATGAATAGATACTTCTCAAAAGAAGACATACGAGCAGCCAACAGATACATGAAAAAATGCTGTCTCGCTAGTCATCAAAGAAATGCAAATTAAAACTACACTGAGATACCACCTAACTCCAGCCAGCTGGCCATCATCAATAACTCAAAAAACAACAGATGCTGGAGAGGATGTAGTGAAAAGGTAACACTTCTATACTGTTGGTGGGAGTGTAAACTAGTACATCCTCTGTGGAAAACAGTGTGGTGATTCCTAAAAGATCTAAAAATCGACCTTCCATACAACCCCGCTATCACCCTACTAACAATATACTCAGAGGAACTCAAATCACTCTATGAAAAAGATACCTGCACACACATGTTTATTGCAACTTTGTTCACTAGCAAGAAAATGGAACCAACCAAAGAGGACTGAATTTAAAAAAATGTGGTACACATACACGATGGAATATTACACAGCCATAAAGAAGAACAAACCATGACCTTCACAGCAATCTGGATGGACTTAGAGTCTGTAATACTGAGCAATCTATCACAGACACAACGAACTAAGTATCACATGTTCTCACTCATAAGCGGACCTTGAAAAAATATTGTAATACTGTAAGAAAAAGATAGGCCAGGCTCGGTGGCTCGGCCTGTAATCCCAGCACTTTGGGAGGCCCAGGTGAGTGGATTGCTTGAGCCCGCAGGTTCAAAAGCCGCCCGGGCAACTTGGCAAGACCTCATCTCTACAATAAATCAAAAAATTAGCTGGGTATGGTAGCGCGCGCCTGTAGTTCCAGCTACTTGGAAGGCTGAGGCGGAAGGATCACCGGAGGCCAGCAGGTCGAGGCTGCGGTGGCCAGGAGCGTGCCACTGCACTTCAGTCTGGACGACAGAGTGAGACTCCAACTCAAAAAAAAAAAAGATTGGCAGTAGCGGGAAACTACTGGGGAGGTGGGGGAGGGATGTAGGATTGGCGGCAGTGGGAATCTGCTGGAGGAGGGGAGGGCACACCTCATCAACAAGGGTACTTGCATACTGAACATTTGTATACCTCACCCTCAATTGTACCCTACATCTTTAAAAAAAAAATTAAAAGAAAAAAACTCTCTGTTTTGCTTCTGCTACTGAATACTACCTAAGAAAGTGAAGGAGGTCTTCAGGTGATTTCCTCCAGAGTTCTCAGGCCTGCAGAGGGGAGACCGAGGCCTCAGGGGCACTGTGTGACTTGCACAGCTCACCAGCAACTGTCGGGCCAGGATCGTTGCTCAGACCCAAGTGTCGCTGATGGTTTATCTGAGATGCACAGAGGAAGTCACTGCTTGGAGTGAAGGCAGGTGGGAGAAGGAAGCAGGAAGGAGGACCACTGCAGGCAATCATCTTACTTTGTGCATAATCTTGTATTTTCATGAAAGATCTCATGTGGATTAGGTTAGAAGAGTTGTCCTCACCTGTCCACCCAGGTGTCCTGGACAGCCCAGTGTGTAGGGGAAGGCAAAGCCTGAAAATAGTATTCATTTTTTAAAAGTAGGGGCAGAAATGACTCACAAAACAAAATAAAATAAAACTGCTTATTCAGCAAAGTGGTTTCTATAAAATAATATATAATTTTTACTCAAATACTTCAAAAGTTGGTCCAATACCAGTGTCCCACTCCCAGTGCCTCTATCAGCTTAGATCCTGACAGATTTGTTTCTTCAGTCAGGAGAAATATCTATTATCACAAAATACATTTTAGGGGCATAGATCTAAACATTATGTGAAACATATAGACACAATTCATATGCGAAAGTATAAATCCATGTGTCTGAAGTGTATGTAGGATATGCATTAACTGACATCACATGAGGGATATTAATATATACAGTTTAGGTTATAGGAAAATAATGAGTGTGTGACTGTTTTTACTAGGAAACAAGGGATGTAGGGTAAGTGATGTGAACAAAAGTGTTAAACAAAACACTGAAGGGCCACCATGTATTCAGGTTTAATTCTGTACTTATTTAAATCTTGCAAGAACATAATAATAAATCACAAGAAATGTCTGTAAATTATAAAGGAAATGTCTGGAGGACAAAGTACACCCATGCATCAATACTACAGCATAAAAATAAGCAAGAGAGAGAAAGGAAGGGGGAGGGAGACAGAGAAGGAGAGTGAGAAGGAGAGGGGAGAAGGAGAGAGGAAGAGAGGAGAAGGAGAGGGAGAAGAAGGGAGAGAGAGGAAGAGAGAGAAAGAGGAAGTGAGAGAAGGAAAGAGAGAGAAGGAAGGAGAGAGAGAAAAAGAGAGAGAAGGGGAGGGGGAGAGAGAGACAAAATGATATGTTTGTTGCCACTAGTAGTAAAACAAAATTTTTAAAAGACCAAAGGAGAAAAAATTATACCCCAGCCACATGCCATAGCCTCAGCATTGTGCTCATTTCAGTTTAAGGCCAATTGAATAGAATTCTTCCCTTTGCTCTCTGTGATGGGGGTTACCACTATATTTTGAAATGTGTTTTACTTACAACTGAGTTTTCCACATTCAATATCCATAAAGGCCAATTTTCTCCATTCTGCTTCATAGCCAATGGCTGTACCCTGAACTGCCTGTCTAGTTGGTCTCAAATCCATACCATAGACTCCAGGAAAAGTCAATATAAGTTTATCTTCATAGTTTTTAAAACAATAAAAAACAATCATTTTTATATGTGAAAAATAGAACACTGTTCATTATTTCTGGAGATTTTGGATATATCAGGATAAATATGTGTTTTAACTGCTACAAACATCAAGTGATTTAGTTATAATATGAACTATGTACTATCGTATCAAGTGTAATTAATTATATCAAATGCCCATCAGTCTCCCAAAATAATTAACACAGACTTAAACTTAATGAAGACTTTTCACATCTGTAAATTCTGAATGACTAAAACTATAACAGAGATTTCAAGAATCTTTATTCAAAACTAATCTGCAAAAAAAATTTTTTTTAAATAACTGAACTTGGACTATGTTGAAAGGATAGTATCACATATCAAATTACAACAATAAACACATTTAAGATTAGGATATAGATTTCCAGAGAAAATCTTTTAATAGCTAGTTTTTTGATAATCTATTTCTAATCAATTTTACATGTAATCAACTATTTTTATACATTTCATTTTCTATTTCATGAAGTATGAAACACAAAAATTTGCTTCATCTTTTCATATTTTTTGTCAGAGACAAAATTTGACACTTATGGATATAATTAGCCAGAAAATAGGACCCTAAGATCTGTATAAAGAATGGTTTACTCTTGGAGTGTGTGGAAGACCACTGTAACTTTTCCTAGGGGTGTCATTTACGATTCGTTCCACTAAACACTCTTTACTCCACTGAAAAATCCTTGTAGCATCACTGTTCAAAATAAATAAGAAATCACTCAAGAAAGTATTTTCTCTGAAGTAGAAAAGAAATCTCTTTATAAAAAGATCTTACTATTTTATGGTATTCTGGTCTTCTCTGTGCAGGACGAGACATTGTACTTGATCGAGGAAGAATGTCTTTTCTTTTGCCTATACCTTGGAGATGTGTCAGTCTTTGTCCTCCTGTTTGGTTTTGCAAGTTCTTCCTTGCTTTGAAGCGGGAGTGCTAGTTCTGCATTCTACTGTTTTTGCTCTTTGCTGAACTGAAAAAGGAACAAAGTCATAAACAGCATTGTCTTGTGGCTGCCTACCTTGCCACGGATCAAATAACTGCTTCGTTTGTGAGGATGAGTTGTCATCCAGAGCCATAAACTCTGGCAGTGTGAAGTCAGAGCAAAAACACTGAGACACTAAAAAAATCCTTTAGCCCTAGGGGGTTCAAGAGTGGTATTTTGTTCTCATGCCAAGGCATTGTTTTAAAATCACAAACAGACACCTTCACAATCCAAGAAAGATCTAAATGTTAGCATTATTCAGTCTTGTATTGATTGCCGTATGAATTAGAGATACAGGATCAGCAATCTGTAGGCACTAAATTCAAAGTTCAGACCTGATCGACAGCACCAGTGGATATCACATTGTCCCCAAAACACAGATCCCCATCTTGTGTGACTGTAATATTCAAACATATTTGGTAACTTTTTTCTTTTCACTAGCAGCAATCAGCAATACCAAAGGGTGATAGAACGGGTAATTTTTTTCTTACAAAACTATTTGTCAAAATGGGTGTTCTACAATTTAATAATAAATGATTCTGGCAGAGAAAGTAAGCCTTTAGCTTTCTTTTGATAGTTCCTGAGATGTTCTCTATTGAAAGCTCTCTTTATTTATGCAGAAGTATTTAAAGTTCAAACAAAAAATTCCTTTCATCTTGACAACTGCAGAGTTCAGAGGATCAAAACCTTTCCAGGAATAGAAGCATAAAGCTCAGTTTTAGAAAGTAATTTCCCCCTTCTTATAGTTTGAGTTCATTTTTCATATTTGTTCTGGCAAATTCTCATTATAAAGTGACAGTCTAGGGAATACTTTGAAGAAAAGTATGGTGTAGTTGAAAAGACCCAGGAGAATTTAGAAGCTCAGGCTAAACTGCATTTCTCCCATTTACTGGCTGTGGGATTTGGGTAAGCCATTTTATTGAGCTCTAGCTCAGTCTCCACGTCTGTAAAATGGCAACAATCCCACTCATCTCACAGAATATTGTGAGGATCAAAGAGACAAAGTGTGCCATAAAACACAATATAATGCACCACATAAAAACTAATTGCTATAGGTTATTCTTGTAGTTGAATAGATTGAATAAAACCCCCACAATGTTGAGGGTATTTCCATTAGTGCCTATGGTTCTATAACATGATGATCTCAGGAAAATCAGTTTTGCTGGTTGCAGAGGTGGGAGTGGTGGCCTTTTCAGTAGCAATGAATAACAACATACATTTATATGAACTTTATAGTTTACAGCATGGTTTTTACTCTCTTGATCTTATTTTAATTCAACTACAATCTGTGAGGTAATCAGTTCTGTACACATGGCCATTTTGTAGAATGGGAATCTAAAAGCAGAGAGGCAAAGAAATGTGTTCAAGGTTGCCTAGATAGTAGGCAACAAAGAGGGATTTGGGCTACATTTGCGACTCAAAATCCATATATATTTGGCTATACACATTCCAATCATGCTAGAGCAAAATATTTAGTGGTAGACTCGCAAAAACTACTAGAGGGCAGTGACAGAATGTTGATGGACCCATTTGGTGGCAATTCTGGGTTCTGGGTAAGAGATTCCTGAGAAAAACATAGAAAGGGTCTGTGGACTTGATGGGAGCACATGGTGGTGCTGCAATAGATTCCACGAACTCTAAGGCCTGTGGTATGGTCACGTCAGGTCCACCATGAGAACCCAGGACATCGTCACTCAGTATATTAGAAGAAGCCAGATGATCAGCTACCATCACACCTGATCCAAGGGCTTGTTATCTCTTTGCAGCTTCTTTTTCTATTTGAGGCTGCTTTCGGTGTTTCTTTAACCTGGTTTCTTTACATGAGATTAGTATGTAATGTTTCTCTGCACCCCAGTCCCCCAAGGATAGTTCTAGTACTCTGCCCCGAGTTTCCTTATCTAGTGTGAGCTGTGAACAAACCATGGGCTCTGCTGAGGAGTAAACATCTGATGCATGTGTGGTGGATAAACAGGTAGCAGCCAGGTTTCTTTGACAAGGAGACCATTCGAGCATAAAGCCTGCTAGGGTGTGAATGTCCCTAAAGTTCATGTATTGATATTTAACCGCCATGGAGGTGGTATTAGGAGGTGGGGTCTTTCAGGAAGTGCTTAGATCCCCCAGGCTTGCATGAGAGCCTGTTGGAAGGGCTGAAGGGAGCTGACTTTGGCCTCTTGCTGCTCTTTTGCTCTTCTGCCCTGTGAGGACACAGAAGTGAGGCGCCATCTTGGAAACTGAAAGTAGCCCTCACCAGACACCAGTGCCAGCACCTTGATTTTGGATTTCCTGGCCTCAGAACTGTGAGAGAGAAGCTTCTGGTTTTTGTTTGTTTGCTTATAAATTATTTGGTGTCAGGTATTTTGTAACAGCAGCACAGAAAAACTAAGACAAAACCCACAAGAAATTGATTACTCATAGATATAATCATTCACAGTCATTGTCAATGTACACACTGGCACTGCAGATTAAGAGATTAGTTCTTTCAAAAGTAAGCAATAGTGAAAATGTAGGAAATTATCATCAACAAACTCCTTTCCAGCAAGAATTTGACACTCCTATAGGGACATCCAGTCAATCAGTATTCCATCTTTTCCTACATAGTTCCCTGAAAGAATGTCCTACAATTTCCTTCCTCACTTCCCATTCACAGATGCTCCTTGACTTCCAGTAGGTTATATCCTGACAAGCCCTTTCTAAATTGAAAATGCATTGTATACATCTTTCCCACAGAACATCATCGTTTAGGCTATCTTAATCCTGCTCAGGCACTGACAGTAGCCGACAGCTGGGCAAAATCATCTGACACGAAGTCCATAGTGTTTATGTCATGTCATTTACTGAATATTATACCAAAAATGAAAATCAAAGCACAGTTTCTACTGAATGCATGTTGCTTTGACACCACTGTAAGTTAGGGACCATCTGTGCTTTTGATACAGAAACCCGGTATTGTCTGTCCATTTTGCCACAACCCCTAGAGAAGGGCATGGCAAGTATTTGAGCACTCCTGCCCATACCTACATTCCTGAGAGTTAACAAAAGTTGTGCTTCCCCTTATCTCTTATGCACTCCAGTAAGTGACTTCAAAGAAACCTTAGCTTCTCTGCAGACTGCCCAATTAACTGAGAGATGTAAATCCCATTTACTCCCTTTTTTTGGTAGTCACAGTTTTAAATAATATAGTATCAAGGTAATTGTAAGTTTGTGATTTGTACAACTTTTGTGTATAACAACATCTAACAGTGTATGATGTCTTAGGCCCTGTTAACTTCCTTTACGGCAAGCTTGATTAACGCTTCTGCCTGGTGTTACTGATAAAAAGCTGTGAGATACCTCTGGTTACTGGCACCAGGAAATGTGGAGCATAAAATTTCATTATTGACAAAATGCAGCTGTAACTTAGGTTTTATACAATGCTCTGCTAATCACATAGTCAATGTACAGGTATCAACTATCCTGAACTTATAAGAGCAACTGTAAAACTTAAAGGGTGAGCAGAATCATTTTAAAAAGGCCAGAAGCCTGGTTTTGCTCCCTGGATTAGAATTTAGAAATAAACCTCTTTCTACCAGTTCCCTGCCCCTTTGGTATCAAGGGAGAGCAGTCAAGCATTACTCAGATCATAACACTTTAAGTAAATTGATATTTAAATATGAATTATAAACAAAGAAAAGATGTGGTGCTTATGACTGAGCTTTACTGAACACATTGCTATATACACTTTAGGCTTTGGGCTTTTTTTAAATTGAAATAATATTTATACATAGCTATAGGATACATGTGATATTTCATTATATGCACAGAATGTGTAATGATGTCTATGGCCATATCACCCTAAACGTGCCCAATCTCATCTGATCTCAGACTGTGTAATCATTAAGTCAGGGTATCCATCATCTCAAGTATTTATCATTTCTATGTGCTGGGAACATTTCAAGACCTCTCTTCCAACTATTTTAAAATATATGATACATTGTTGTTAACTATAGCCACTCTATTCTGTTATAGGACATTAGAACTCATCCCTTTATCCAACTGTATTCTTGTACCCATGAGCTCTTTTCATCCCCTCCCACACACCCTTCCCAGCCCCTGCTGCCTATAACTCCACTCTCTACCTTCATAAGATCACCTTGTTTTAGCTCCCACATGTGAGTGAGAACATATGTTATTTGCCTTTCTGTGCCTGGCTTATTTCACTTCACATAATGACCTTCAGTTCCACTCATGTTGCTGAAAATGACAGGATTTCATTCCTTTTTATGGCTGAATAGCATTCTATTGTGTATAGATGCCACATTTCTTCATCCATTTACTATTGAAGGACACTTAGGTTGTGTCCATACCTCTACTTTTGTGAATAGTCCTGCCATAAACATGGAAGTGGAGCCATGCCTCTGATATGCTGATTTCTTTTCCTTTGGATAAATGCCCAACAGTAGTAGTTCCATTTTCAATTTTTTGAGACATCCCCAAACTGTTTTCCATAGTTTACTGGTCTACCTTCCTACCGATATTGTGCGAGTTCCATTGTCTCTGTCTTCTTGCTGTGGACTTTGTGGTAAGCAATAAAGCAGTACTGACACAGTTGAGATTCTTGTACTCTCCAGGATCCTAGTCTTTCCTCCTCAGTGGTCACCACCACCACCCAGAACTTGACATTATTATTCCTATGCATGTTCTAAAATTCTGACATGTTAGTATCCATGAAGAATAGGTAATTTTTAAAGTTTTAAAACTTTAATAGTATCTAATAGTATCATACTACATGTGTACAGTATCCTACAACTTGGATTTTTATCTCAAAGTGATTTGTTAAGATGTACCCATATCTGTCACTATAGATCATTTGTTTTCACAGATTTATGGCAGTGGTTAGCAAACGTTTTCTGTGAAGGGTTAAACAGTAAATATTTTAGGGTTTGTGGCCACACAGATTCTGTCACAACGACTCAATCCTGCTGTGAGGGCAGCCAAAGACACTTAAGGAGCAGACATGACTATGTTCCAATTAAGTTTTATTTATAAACACTGAAATGTGAACTTTGTGTAATTTCATTCATTTTAAAATGTAAAAAACCATTCTTTGCTCACAAACCATATAAAACAGGCAATGACCAATTTGACCCCAAAGTCAACTGACCCCGACTCTATAGCAGTCCATTATCATGGTTTATTAATCTGTTTACTTGTTATTGAACACCAATGCTAGAATATTCTTTGAGCACTCCTACATACTTGATACATTTAGGCAAATAATTATAGGGGAAACTTATAAAAATGTTTACTCTCTATTCTTAGGATATAGAATACTATACATACACACACATATACTCAAACAAAACCTGCTAAATTTGTTATTTGCATCTTTTATATTCTGATGTTTAGTCGATCAATCTATTTCCAACAATGGTATATTAGAAATCTCTCTCTCTCTAATTCTAAGAATTTTTCCTTATAATTTCATCAGTTATTGTTTTTTATATTTAAAAGTTATACAATCACAGACATACATGTTGACCATTCTTTCTCTATCTTTGTCAAAATTAGTCCTTTGACACTCTTTGCCCTTAGTTCGGTTTTGCCTTCTGTTAATCTTATTGTTCTCAGTGATATATATGTTTCAGTACCTTTTTTTCTAAGCTCTGTGTGTGGTATAGCTTTGGGAGTGTCACTTAAAGGCAGTATGATTACTTTTAATCTCTCTGTAGGTGAGTTTAATCCAGCTCTAGTTGGTGGTTAGAGCATGGATCAGGGCACCTGGGTGCTCATCCTGTCCTTCCACTTGTCTGTGTGTGACCCTGGGCAATGTCTTTAATATCTCCACACTCTGTCTTCTCATCTGTAAAAGAAATAAGGATAATATTAGCATCTCATCATAGGGCTAATGTAGGGTCTAAATAAAGTAGAGTTCTTAGAACACTGCCAAGCATGTAGTAAGCACCCAGTAATTGTCAGCTGTTTAAAATATATTTTGTATATGATTATTGATGTATTTGGTCTCATTTCTACCATTATTTTGTGTTTTCCCTTTACCATCTTCTTTTTATTGTTGTTGTTTACCATCTCCTTCCCTGTCAATATTCCCTTTTTCCCCCTCTATTTTTGAATGGTTCATATATTGTATTTCTTTTACACTATACTTAAATTTTTATGGCCTTATTGAGATCTAATTGGCACACAGTTTCAACATATGTATATCCCCCTGAAGCTGCCAGATCAATCAGAATAATTACTAAGCCCATTACCTTGTTCTGTGTTTTCCCAGATTCTGTATTTGTCTATTTGGCATCCATTAATTACAGGGCCAAATTATGGCAAAGCTGTTTCCACCTCCTTGTGACCAGAGTCACTTCCTTACATGACTCTCATGTTCTAAGCCAATTCTTACCCTGCCCTGATTCAACCAGAGATGGGTCACAGTCATGTAGGAACAGTTTCTGTACCCCCAAGCCCTTCAGGATCATGTAAACTAGCTAACCCCGAAGGTTTTCCCTGTCCTGGCTTGTCTGGTTCACAGAAACACCAGTGAAGGCTCCAGCTTAGGCTTTCCCACCTCCTCCTGCTCCCTGACCAAACCTGAGGCCTCCCCATATGACCCTGCATGACAGTAATTCTTCCAATGACGTTGGCCTTCTTGTGCTGTCAGACGGTAGCCGCCATCAATGAAAATCCTACAACCCCCAAAGTGCTCTCATACCCTTCACAGCCCCTCTCTTCTCATTTCTTCTCCCAGACTCCCTAGGCAAGTGCCAATCTGTTTTCTGTTGGTTTAGATTAATTTACATTTCCCAGAATTTTGCATAAATAGAATCATACATTTATTATATATTCCTTTCCTGAATTCTTTCATATAGAAAATCAAAATTCATTCATGTTATTGCATACACCAATATTTTTTCTCTTATTTTACTGAGTAGTATCCTATTATATGAACATATAATACTTTATTGACTCACTCATCTGCTAATGGATATTTGAATTGTTTCCAGTTTGTGGCTAAATAGAATTGCTAAGATAGGTTTTTGTGTGGACAAATGCTTTCATTTCTCTTATGTAAATAACTAGGTGATAAATGACTGTCATGTAGCACATGTGTGGCTAACTTTTAAAGAAAATTTCACATTCCATCATCAATCAGCGCATGAGAATTTTGGTTGTCCTGGCTCCTCATCAACATTTGGTATAATTTATCTTTTAGAGTTTAGCCATTTAGACAGGGATGTAGTGATATCAACATGTTGCCTTAGTTGTACCTTTTGGAATAAAACAGTTATTTCCACAGATACATGGATTTTCAGATATCACCTGTGTTCACCATTCTTTTATCTTTTGCTCAAATACCTTTCCTCAGTTTTTTTTTTTTTTTTTTTTTTAATGTATCCTACTTTTAGTAATCCTTTTAATGAGGTTCTGTGGGTGGTAAATTCCCTGAGTCTTTGTGTGTTTATCTTGGTCTGTCTTGAATGATAGTTGAGTTGATACTAATCACTCTGAAGATACTGTCTTCTAGTCTCTATTGTTATTAATGGGAGTTGGTAGTCAGCCTAGTCTCATTCTTTTGTAGATTATCTGCCTTTTCTTTCTGGTCACTTTTCAGAATAACTCTATTTAGACATTCTACCGTTTTATTCTGTGTCTAGGTGCATTTGTTTTTATTTATACTGCTCTGGATAACCATCGTTCTTCTGACATGAGAACTTGCTTTGATTCTGCAAAGTTCTCAGTTTTTTCTCTCTGACTAACTCTTACTTTTTCTTCTGGAACTCCTATTAGATAGATTGTGGAGTTGCTTAATCTGTCTTCTATTTCCCTTAACTGATTTTAAAAATATATTATTTGTCTTTTTGTACTGCATTTTGGATGAATTTCTCAGTACAAAGTTTCAATTCATTAATTATGTATCTAACCATGTCCAGTTGAAAGTTTGAGAAAGTTATACCATATTCACCTTTTTATAAGCCAAACCTAGTTCAGTGCCCTTTATATAGAAATTGTACAATAAATATGTGTTAAGTAAATAAACATAGAAAACACCTTACTATTTGTTTATAGATATATATAACTTTATTAAAAACCAAATACCACATTTTCATATAACAAAAAGATGCCATATAAACAAATTGGCAACTTAAATTCTATTTATTTATTTATTTATTTTGAGTTGGGGTTTCACTCTGTCGCCCAGACTGGAGTGCAGTGGCCGCTCCCGGCCACCGCAGCCTCGACCTGCTGGGCTCTGGCGATCCTTCCACCTCAGTCTTCCAAGTAGCTGGAACTACAGGTGCGCACTACCACGCCCAGCTAATTTTTTGATTTATTGTAGAGATGAGGTCTTGCCAAGTTGCCCAGGTGGGTCTCAAACCCGCAGGCTCTGGCAATCCACTCACCTCAGCCTCCCAAAGCGCGGGATTACAGGCTGAGCCACCAAGACCAGCTTGGTAACTTAAATTTTAAAGCACCACATAGCAATACTCTGTCAAGGCAAATGGATTTTAAATTTTTATGCAAAGTTAGAATGTTTTTGTCATGATTTGGCTTTAAGTGCCTGGCTTGTTCTTTGGGAAATCTTCTGACAAAACCCTTACATTAGGGACATTCTGGTCAACCCTAAATTTTGGATTACTCTAGAATTTGATGATTTTCATCCTTCTCTATATTGTAATTTCATGGAGACAAATCCTGTGCTAACACAGAGTAAAATGTCTCTGTTCTGCTTGAGATGCTCTACCTGCCAGTGCTCAATGTGTCGTGTTGTGCAAAGCAGCACACAGATACATGGAGGCAGCTTTCTGCAAGCCCGCTCTCCACTCCGGTGGAAAGATACACTGAAGGTGCTCCCCTTCACTCACACCAGATGAAACTCCCCGGGCTCTTCCAGCTGTCATCTGAAGTGCATTTACTAGCTCAGAATTCACAAAGCACGCAGGGAAAGAGGCTACAGTCCTTTAAACACATAAGGGTGTGGGTCACTTGACACAACCAGTTAAACCAGTGAGATCCCATAAAATGGCCATGGCTAGCAGAGGCCAGGTCAGAAAGGGCCACAGTCGACCTGTGCGTGAGCTTCCCATGATGAGCCCAACTCTGAACAAGATTGCAACCTCTCTGCAGAGAAGTGGGGCATTCATCAATTCTTTAATTGCAGCTCTGACTGTGGGTGGACAACAGCTGTTCTCCTCGTTCACATTCAGATGTCCCTGTCAGGCTGGGAAAAACTTCTACTACGGCTCTGCTTATCTTGCCGTCCCTGCCTTGATCCTTCTGATGGCTGGCTATGCACTGAGAAGCCAGGTGTGGACGATGACTGGCGAGTCCTGCTGCAGCTGTGGTCCCCCGCTCCGAAGGATCAGCCCCCTGGAGCGCAAGCTGGCTTGCCTGAGGTGGCTTGGCATCACTGGGCGGGCAGTTGTTGCTCCCTTGACATGGCTGGCGGTGACGCTGCTGACGGGCACCTACTATGAGTGTGCAGCCAGTGAGTTTGCATCCGTGGACCATTACCCAATGTTTGATAATGTCAGCGCCAGCAAACGAGATGAGATCCTGGCTGGGTTTCCCTGTTGTCAGTCAACAACTCCTGATCTGCTCCTGGTGAGAGATGAAATCGCTCTTCTACACAGATTCCAGTCACAGGTATGTTTTTTGTGGTTTTCCCGCCTATGCTCTCCCACAGCAACCACAGTCACTGCAAACATTTCTTATCCTTCTACTTTGCATATTGTCCGACCACAGAATAAAACTTGAAGTCATCCATTCGAGTCAGTCCTGCTGAGTGACTGTGTAAAGATGTTGGGCTTTGGTGTCAGTAGACCTGGGTTTGAATCTTGCTTTGTCATTTATTAATCTGCAAAGCCTTAAGTAAAATGAGGATATTAATAATATCTACCATATGCGATGGTTGTGAGGAATTAGTGAGCTCATGCATTTAGAGTGCTCAGTATGGTGCCTAGAATCTATCATAAAAACAATGAATTTTAGGTGTTATGATTATTACTACTGTATTAGTAATCCCCTCTTTTGCATATATGAGTAAATATGTTTTCTTATATACTAAAATTTCATCTAAATTACAGGAAGGGTAATGATGATGAAAAACAACTCCAATTGTGATTCTAGATTTAATGTCTACAGACAGGTTTGTGTCAGACGGTGAGGTAGGGTGGGAGGAAAGCCTAAACCTACTATATTTAGAAGTTAAATTTAAGTAGTGCCATTGTGTGTTCTGTCAGTAGAAAAGAGACACTGTCTTTCATCAGTTTCTCCACGGAATTTGGGAAAAAAATACATTTTTGAATGCCAGTAATACAGTAAAAACATGTACTTTTAAAAACTACTTATTGCAAGGGCATACATGTTTTTGACCCATGACCTTAGAGTTATTAAAATTTAGAAATGCTAATGTTAGTTGACAAACAATACTATCAAGACACAAAATACCAAGGTGTTGCAATATGACTAAGTTTAAGAAAAGTTAGTATATGCTTTGTCTTAACTTTGTGCTAGCCCTGAAGCTCAGGCAGAGAAACTGTGTGAGAATATGTGAAAACTCAAGGAACCAACTTTAAAAAAAAGTTCTTGCTTCTCTACCTAATCCTGAACTGTACCCCACATCTTTAAAATAAAAAGTCAGAAAAAAAGAAAAATTAAAATGTAATACACAGTACTAATATGTTCTCAAAGTCAAAGTAAAATTTGTTATTAGATGCATACACTGTCTTACAGTCCTATCATCACCAGTGGATTCTTTTGATTTTGTGACTATAAAACTTATTGAGATCCTTGTACTGTGTAAATATTTCATATCTTTTTTTTTTTTTTGAGTTGGAGTTTCACTCTGTCGCCTAGACTGGAGTGCAGTGGCCGCTCCCGGCCACCGCAGCCTCGACCTGCTGGGCTCTGGCGATCCTTCCACCTCAGCCTTCCAAGTAGCCGGAATTACAGGCATGCGCTACCACGCCCAGCTGATTTTTTTTATTTATTGTAGAGATGAGGTCTCGCTGCTCAGGCGGGTCTCGAACCCGCGGGCTCAGGCAATTCATTCACCTCAGCCTCCCAAAGGCGCAGGATTACAGACTGAGCCACCGAGCCCGGCTAATATTTCATATCTTAACTCCAGTCATCCTAATATTGAGAAACAGATATTACCTCATTTTACAGATGAGTAAATCAAAGCTCAAAAAGTTTATGTAACCTGTATTATTCATAGAGTACATAAATAACTGATCAAGATATCCCAAAATCATGCTGTTTCCATTTCACCAGGCTGTCTTCCTCAACTATGTCAATCACATTTGAGGAATATACCTTGTTTTTCAGTTGTATTTTTCTGAATTGACCACAAGACCACAGTAAATTCAAGTCTCTTTTTGCCTATGCCTCATTCTAAAATCTCTGACATCAGCTTTACCCCATTTCAACCTACCTTCTACACACATGACAAAATCTCTCTCTAAATGCAAACTGGATGATGCAATCCCTCTCCCTTGCACATAAAGTCCATTAGTGGTTTTTCATTAGCCTAGGAACAAATCCAAATTCCTTGGGGTGACACACAAGGGCATTCAATATTTGGTCCTTGACTACTTTTCCATATGACATCTATGCCCCCATAAATCCAGACTTCCTGAGGTTCCCCCAGTTCCTCATGCTTGTAGTTTTCTCTCCTTCCCTGATTAGACCCTCCTTGGCCTCTTGCATCAGGTGAACTTTATTCATGACTTGAGTCTGAGCATCATCTCTTCTGGGAAGTTTTCCCTAACACTCTGTTCCCCTGAATGAGCTCATCCCTCTCCCACAGAAACCATCCCAGTGTTCCACACTTCTTGGCGGGCTTGTTAGTCTCCCGCACAGGCTGAAAACCCATAGAGAGAATGAATGCATCTGAAATCATTCACGTCTGAGTCCGCGTCACCAGGCCCCACGCATTGCACATGGTGGGTGGTCAACCTGGGGTACAACACATGATAGTTAATAAGCTAACGAGCATCTGTGAGGGCTTTTCCTCCACTGTGCTGGTCCCTATTAAACGAAACTGTGATGAGTGTCACCTTGCAGGGTTTAGCCTCTGTGTAGCATAACCATCCCCAGTGCACACGCTAGCAACTCCAGGCCTGCTGGTGAATCACAGGTGCAGAAGAGGCCTTTACCACCCAGGCTGTGGCTGCAGCCTGCTAGCTTCCCTAAAAGTTGGGAACTTGCCGCTCTCACTTTACATAACAACTGTGAAATACTGACAAATAATAAAAAGAAAAAAGATTCATAAAAAACAGTCATGTACGTCAGGCTTTTAAAGCCCATACTAAATGGTCTCAAATAAAAATGAGTTCATTTTCCTTTTTAAAGTATGTTTCTGGTCGGGCGCAGTGGCTCATGCCTGTAATCCCAGCACTTTGGGAAGCCAAGGTGACAGGATTGCCTGAGTCCACAGATTCGAGAACAGCTTAGGCAACTTGGCGAGACCTCATCTCTACAATAAATCAAATAATTAGCTGGGCGTGGCGGCACATGCCTATAGTTGCAGCTACTTGGAAGGTTGAAGCAAAAGGATCACCTAAGCTCAGCAGGTTGAGGCTGCAATGGCCGTGAGCGAGCCACTGCACTCCAGCCACTGCACTCCAGCCAGTGAGATTCCAACTCAAAAAATAAAAAATAAAGTATGTCTCAAAGACACAAAATAAACTGGTCCTAGATGAAGGGAAATGAAAATATTAAGATACTATGAGGTGCAGTGACTCTACTATCCGTAACACATTTAGAGACTTGAGTCTGTTCACTGACTTTCTTCTTAGGCTGCAGAAGAGGAAAGAGTGAACCCAAGAGGAAACATCAGTGAATGCCTATTGGCACATTACTGAAAATGCCTTAGGAGGCTACTATTATTATGCATCGTATCATTTTCAAAACTATCATTATCAAATATTTATTAAGTGCCCAAAGAATGCGTGGACCTGTACCTGGTGGTTGAGAGGTAAAGTTAAACTAAAAGCAAAGAAAGCTATGAGTCTTCTATAAGGTTAATTGGTGGGTTATAGCGTCTGTCATTCAAGGACAGTACTCAGAATCCATTCCAAGTTGACGGGTCAAAATCCTTTTGTAACCCAAAAACAAATCTGAAGTGACTGGGTCTACACAACTCCCTCAGACCTGCTTCCACATCACATGATCAGCACTTTCTCAATATATTAAAGACTGAAAAGGCAAACTTCATATGCATATTTTAGTTCTTGGTTTTATAGGAATCCCTCCCACTGTTTCTTGAATATTGTGTTGGCACTTCCTGTTTTTCTTTTTAATGGTGATGTGAAGATGCTGGGCTGGATTCTGATCGCCTTGGCAACCGCTGCTGTCCTGGTGTGCAGCTGCGTGGCACAGTGTTGCTCCCCCCTGACTTCTCTGCAGCATTACTACTGGGCCAGCCACCTGGAGAATGAGAGAGCGCTCTTCCGAGAGGCCGCCGAGCAGCACTCCCGGCTTCTCATCCTGCAGCGTGTTAAGAAGCTGTTTGGCTTTGTTCCTGGGAGTGAAGATGTCAGACACATCCGCATCCCCTCGTGTCAGGACTGGAGGGAGGTCTCCGCACCCAGTCTCTTATGCATGGGTGACTGCCTGCAAGGTCACTACAGCGTCCTTGGAGACCGGGTGGATGAGGAAAATGAGGAAGACAAATCCCGAGGCATTGAGCTAAAACCTTGATGAACCACCTTTCACCATTTAAGCTGCTTAACAGATACTTGGTTGTTACGATCATGGGGTTTCAATGTAATCTCTTCATCTTATTCTCTCTCCTCTGACATTTGCTTACACAGGCCATGTAAAATCTTACATCTAACATCAGTATATCTGATAATTGTGCCAATCTCTTTGAAATTTCATTGATGGCCTGGTAATGCTGTGTCATATTTGTTTAAGTAAAAACGAGATGGAATTTGAAGTTGTATCAAAATTTGCACCTTAGTTCTGCTGCTTAGTAGCTGTGTGAAAATTAGTATTTCTAAGTACCATTTTGTCATCTGCACATAATAGTTACCTCATAGAGCTGCTGTGAGAATTAAATATAATCAGTGTTCAGCCTTTCACAAAAAATAAATGTTAATGTGAATTTCTCCTTTTCTCTAAAACGGCATTCCATATCGTCTATCACTATTTTTCCTCCCATTTCTGATTTTGTATCTCCCTTTATATGATATCTAGAACTTTTCACAGCCTTCTTTTTTCAAACTTAAATATCTGGCCTTTGGGGAAGGACAAAAACCCCTTTCTAGACTGTTTACATGTCTAGAAAGGAGGAGGCCCTGCAGGAAGGTCTTGAGCTATCTGGCCATGGCCAGGGGAAGATGATGCATTACTGGGTCATCACTAGTGTCATGTTATTTGCAGCATCTCTGTACTGGGAACACTTTAATGGCCACCCCATAGAAAGCTTATTCTAGAAAGCTTCCCCTCTGTGCCACTACAGAGATACTCTCTGTACCTTTTCATATTCAAGTTGCACTTTGCACTCAGAATCCACATGGGGAACCAAGACTGCAGCCTATGTGTGTATGTCCATAATCTGTAACTCCCAAAGGGGAAAACACCTGCTGAACTGCTCTATGTGGCTTCACTAAACGCAGTCTCTCATATAAACAGTTTCCTGATTTATCTTGGTTATTTCTGATATACAGAGGGTGTCCAAAAAACATATACACATTTTAAGAAAGGAAAAAACAATTAAGATTACAATACTTCATATATACCGAAAAGATGAATACAAGTCACATTTGACTTCTGCAATTACAAGAGGTACTCACAGTGGTTCCCATCAGCGTCCAGACGCTTCTGATTATGACAAACATCTTAACATCTCTTAAAGGATGCATTTTTGGAGCACTCTCAGCACATATATATATGTCATTTGCCTAATTTTGCCACATTATGCAACTGGCTCATTGGTGAAAATAAGCAATCTGGGGGCTTTTATTCATTTAGCTAAAGCAATGATTGCTTACTGGACAATGAACTAGCTGCTAAGGTCAACCTGGCTTTTAAAATTGACTTTCAAGGAGAATGAGAAATTTGACTATCTAAAATACAATTACTTGGTAATCTACTTTTATATAATTCTATTTTCTGTAAAACCCTGGGTCCTTCACTTAATAGAAACAAGCAGAAAATGAATTTTTAAGGAAACGATGTTTTAGGTTGTGTTTTGTTTTTACAAGAGACTGCCTGGTGTAGTATTTGCTGGGACAGCAGAGCTGCCTGCCCTCACTACCTACTCATCATTTAACCAAGGACAAGGCAGTTGGTCTCTCAGGCCTCGTCTGTTCCATCCGTACAATAGAGATAACGATATCTCACCTGCTAGAAGGCAAAGAGCTGTACTAAGAATACTCGAGTCTCTTCAACATCAGTGACTTCTGTGTTTATGACACAGGCCAACATGTATATAACCTTCTCAAACAATATGAAGTACAGGATCCAGGCTACTTTTTGGAAGGAAAATGTCAGTGGGTCTGAACCTAACTTTTCTCTGCAGACATTTACTGGCATTCCACTCGTAAAAGAATGCTGATGCCCTGACCTTTTTTAAGTGGTCAAGGAAAGATACTCCAGCTTGTAGCTAACTCTATACTCAGTACTGACATGATACCACAAGAAGGACTTTTTTTTTTTTTTTGAGTTGGAGTCTCACTCTGTTGCCCAGACTGGAGTGCAGTGGCCACTCCCAGCCACTGCAGCCTCGACCTGCTGGGCTCCGGCAATTCTTCCGCCTCAGCCTTCCAAGTAGCTGGAACTACAGGCACGCACTACCATGCCCGGCTAATTTTTTTATTTTTATTGTAGAGATGAGGTCTCGCCAAGTTGCCCAGGCGGGTATCGAACCCGCGGGTTCAGGCAATCCACTCACCTCAGCCTCCCAAAGCGCAGGATTACAGGCTGAGCCACCAAGCCTGGCCACAAGAAGGATGTTAAAAATCAGAGTGGAAGCACATTGTGAAGGCAGTGGTGTGCCAGGTTCACTCCGATGTGAACTGAGCTGTGAATACAAAATGTCACATCCATCTTGCTCCCCAAGGTCTCCTCCAGCTCAGCAATTCTATGTTCTATTTATCTCAGAAGTATTTAAGTTTCTCTGTGTTGGGACATACTAGCTAAATAAACATTGCAGACAAGGCTCAGCATTCATTTATTAGTTTTCAGGAAACACACGAAGTAAAGACTCTTCAATAAGACTTTCAGTTAACAGCAAAATCAGTGTTTGAAGTCACAGCATCAGAAAGGTTTATAGTTTTATATACCCTAACACCAGAAACTTTGTTTTCACTAGCTTCTGAAGTCCTCTCTGTATCAAACTCCTTCAGAGAACTACATAAAAATTTTATGTCTTGAGCAGTTAATCACAATCTTCCACTATAGCTTTCTGGCAAAGGAGTCTAAGTACTCTTTGGCTCTTCTGTGTGGCTTCAATGTGTTTTATAGTATCTGTGTGAAATTGAAAGGGTAGTATGCACCCTCGGGATTTCACTGTATAGTATGTTATCTATTTCACATCAAATAAATTAAATTCCCAGTTTTTAAAAAATCTAGAGTGAGCCGGGCTCAGTGGCTCAGCCTGTAATCCCGCGCCTTTGGGAGGCTGAGGTGAGTGGATTGCCTGAGCCCGCGGGTTCGAGACCCACCTGGGCAACTTGGTGAGACCTCATCTCTACAATAAATCAAAAAGTCAGCCGGGCGTGGAAGCGCATGCCTGTAATTCCGGCTACTTGGAAGGCTGAGGCGGAAGGACCGCCGGAGCCCAGCAGGTCAAGGCTACGGTGGCCAGGAGCGGCCACTGCACTCCAGTCTGGGCGACAGAGTGAGACTCCAACTCAAAAAAAAAAAAAATCTAGAGTGTTCTTTTGTTCCACTGCCAGTTAGAAGAAACTTTTCCATTAAGAACATGGCATTTCCTCCCCTTTATGCTTAGTTTATGTAATTACAAAACACAGAATTAAAAGCACTGATGTGCTAACACTACCTTGTATTTTGCTACCACATCGGACTCGGGGCTTGGCATGTGCAGGCCTGCCCCATCCTTCACTTCAACTCCGCCAGCGCCTCCGCTTCCACCTTCCCAGGAGAGAATCCAGCCCAACACTGAGCTGTGCTCACTCCTGTGCTCACTCCTCTGAATGTTTCCAAAGGCGGAACTGCAGCGCTACGCTTACGCGCTGTCATTCTTTTCCCTGTTCTGTCTTCGATCCCATTTTTAAAAGACCCTACCTAACACGTGTGATATAAGAAACATTCCTGTGACTGCACTAAGTGCCCTCTTGCACTTGGCTCGTGGCACAAGGGCGATCACATTAACCCCCAGGCTCTGACGTCTCATGGCCAACCACAGGCCTTCAGAATGCGAGATCAGGTGACTCTTTGCCATCTTGAAGGTGTGAGGTGTGTTGACACGACTGACTTTTGAACAGTCTACTGAACCCTACCACTGGTCAGCAAAGCACAGACGCCGGCGCCGCAGAGCGTGGACAGTCACACGCTGGCTCTGCAAATGTGAACTCTGGACCAAAGAAAAACGGGCGGCATTTCCAGAGAGGCGACCGGATTACTCCTGACCTGCGTCATTTTTCTGTACCAACCACCAAGCCCAATTCAACTTCTCTGATCTCAGCACGCCGGGACTTCAGAAAGAAAACGAACTTCAAAAAGAAAGCGAACTTCAAGCATGGCGTGCTCTGCCGCCACCCAGTGGTCAACACGGGTGTCTTCACCCCGACAGCGGTAAAATAATACGCGGTGCTCACTTCACACTGGCGACTTTCAACAAAGTATCCTAGTCACTCCTTACAACAAAGTGGCAAGTAGAGTCACATATTAGAAAACGGCTTCCTGAAATGACATTAATTCTTTAATTCATTGACATTTTTGCATTAAATATGAAAAAAATTTTAAAGCTCTGTACTAATAAAACACACCCCTCAGTAATCCCAGCACTTTGGAAGGCCGAGATTAGGGGACTGCCTGAGCCCATGGGTTCGAGAGCAGCCTGGGCAACTTGGCGAGACCTCATCTCTACAATAAATCAAAAAATTAGCCAGGCGCGGCAGCGTGCACCTGTAGTTCCAACTACTTGGAAGACTGAGGTGGAAGGATTGCCAGAGCCCAGCAGGTCAAAGCTGGGATGGCCCTGAGCATGCCACTGCACTCCAGCCTGAACAATGGAGTGAGACAAATGAAAAACCACACCCCTATTTATATCATTGTTTTATTAGCTAACTAGTGATCCAGACATACCTGAGCCCAGTAAAGTAACCTCTCCCATTTTATTAATGAAGTAATTAAGGTCCATGATGAAGTCGATCCCAGTCCTGGTGGTGCAACCTCCAACCTGCCCTCCCCAGTCCTGAGCTGGGACACAGCAGAAAGGCAGCCTTTTGGCCTTGCTAGGACGGTGTTGAGAGGACTCTCCTCACAGTGCCCTCAGAGAACTGAGACATCCGAGCTTGATGACAAGGGGCCGTATCACAAGTCCTCCTGGTCCACCTAAACCGGACCTGCATACATCAGAGTCAGATGTCAAGGATGGTGCTTCTTGACAACGGGACTTGTCCACTCTCACTGGGGCGTAACTGCGGGCCTGTTGCTCCATCAGCCACAGACCAATCACAAGCTGCTCTGAGTCTCAGCTGTTCTCTCTCTCAGGTAGGGCAGGGCCACAACACCTCTCACACCTGCCCCTTTGTTTTCAATAAAGGGTCAAAATGGGTCAGAAAACCACCAGCTCCCATCCTTCATGTGGTCTTGTATAAGTCAATCTCTAGTAATTTTCCCTTGCATGAGACGGGGGAGGCTGATTAAAGTTTTCTGAGTCATAGACCCCTTTGAATCCTCTCTCACAACCCATATCAAATCCTACAGCATTGTGTTCAAAACACATCGAGAAATAGATCACTGCTCCACCACGTCTATCACTGCCACTCTAGCTCAGCCACTGTGCCTTTTGCTTAGACGATCGCCACAGCCCAACTGGCCTCCAAACTTCAGGCCTTGTCCTGGGTAAGTGTCCACCACAGAAACCAGAAGTCTTATGCGAAGGGACAGTCTGTCCCTTCCATGCAGACACTGCGACGAGCCCACTGACCTGCAGCAAAACCTTCCCCTTCACTGTGCTCTGACCGCCAGGCTCCCAATGCCAGCAGTTCCCACCTCAGAGCCTGTGCCTTGGTTGCTCCCTCTGCCCAGGCCTGCTGGGAACAACCATCACAATGCCCTTGAGCTGAGGCTGTCCAGAGAAACAGGCACCTGTATGTACACAGTCACTTCCTCTGTTTACGTTTCTCACCATCATCAGGAGAGCATCTACTTTTTCCTGGCGGTTTAAAATAATGCCCCAAACCAACTCTGAATACTCTAAAACAGAGTCAGTGCCAGCGTGTGCCTGGGTATGTTTTCATGTGCTCCTCCGCTGTCAGTAGGCAACAATTCTCAACAGAAGGTCAAGAGCCTTCCAGCCCGCAGGACTTGGTCTGAACGAGAGGCTGGTCACTAGACGCTTCCTATTTAAAGAGCTCCTCCTGCTACAGCTTTAATACAGAAAACGAAGAAAAATAAAGGGATGTGTGTATCTTCTCACATTTTAACTTAACACACTATGATAAGGGAATATGGGTTCCTTGATTGCAAGCATACATTCAAATAGCAGATGCGCTCCTCATGACCGTGCCTCGTGTGCTCAACGCTTTCCTAGCTTTTGCCGTCCGGGTCTCTTCAGATTTCCCTCGTAATCGCGGCGACGGGCTTGGAGACGAGCTCGCACACAAGGCAACGCGCTTCCTTCGGGTTTGCGCTCAGAAGCGGGCGCCATCAAGGCCCCGAACACCTCCCGGGCGCGGCCACCTCGAGGCCGCACCTCAGGCCTGTTGGCGAAGTCGACCTCCCTCCATCACTCAGAGGGGCGCAGCCACGTCCAGCGCCCCCGGCCCCGGCTCCAGGGGCACTCGGATCTGAACCCGAAGCCCCTCCGCGACTCCCAGCCCATCCTCCCCGACCGCCGAACCCTTCCCGCTGCTCCCCGGGACCTGCCCGCCCACTTCTCCCCCGGACCCCTCCGAGCCCCCCGCCCCGCCACCGCCCACCACTTCTGCCGTGGACCGCCCGATCCTCCCGCCCACTTCTCCCCGGGACTAGCCGCTGTCCCGCCTCCGCCCCTCCAATTATCCCCGGGACAACCCCGAGCGCTCTTTGGGACCCACCGACCTTCCCACACCTGCCCGATCCCCCGGACTCTCCCGACCCACCCGTCCACTGCACCCTGGGACCCCAGCCCCACCCCACCTTCCGCCCGTCCACTTCTACCCTGGACCCACTCACCGCCTCACACCGCCGGATACCCCCGGACCCCACCATCCACTTCTCCCCGGGACCCCCCCGATGTCCCCACACCCCCCTGTCCACTTCTTTCCGGGACCCGCCCGACCCCGCCGCAGCAGCGCTTCTGTTCGTCTACACGGGACTCCGCGCCGGTCCCAGCCAGGCCCAACTCAAGGGGACGCCAGGCGCTCTGGAGCGCGAGCAGCTCAGCCCCGGCCCGAAGCCCACCACGGTACACACTGGGTAGCACGTGCACAGCGCCGGCCGCGGGTTGCGAGCCGGAAGAGGTGGAGCCCCGGACTCCCGGCGCCCGGCCCGCAGCGACACCGCCTTCAGCCCCGACGCATAGAGCGCGGATGCCGCGCTGGGGGCTTCTCGGAGGCCCCGGCCCTGCTGAGAGCGGGAGCCGACCTAGGTGTCCTCGGCGAATGCCGGACCAAGCGGCTCCGCCGTCCCAGCAAAGCCCTAGAGGGCGCGGCGCGGGCAGCAAGGCCGGCCCCCCGGGCCAGGCCGAACGAGTCGAGCGCGGAGCGAGGGAGCAGGCGCAGGCCGGCGCGGAGCTGTCCCTCGGTAGGGCCTGGCGTGGGCCCCGGGCCTTCCAGCTGGGACTCTGCGCCTGCTCTCCCGGCGGCCGCGGTCTCGGCTGCTGCGCGCCCCTGCGTGTCTGGTTGTCCATGGGCGGCGGCTCGGGCCACGATGACGGACTACGGCGAGGAGCAGCGCAACGAGTTGGAGGCGCTGGAGTCCATCTACCCCGACTCCTTCACAGGTGCTGAGCGCCGCCCGAGTGCGGCCGCCACGGGGGGGGAGGGTGATAAGGACATGAATTTTTGTGTGGTTCCAGGTAAAATTTTATGGACTGAATGTTTATGCTCCCTCCAAATTTCATATGTTAAAGCCTTAACCCCAATTTGTTTACCTAACAGGAAGTGGGTCATTTGGTGAGGTCATTGAGTTTAGATAAGGTCATGAGGGTAGAGCCTTCCAATGATGGTAATAAAGCCCTTGTAAAGACAGAGACACAGAGCTTCCTCTTTCTGCC
>NW_007245903.1:866876-918909 GCF_000164805.1 Carlito syrichta
GCGGCCGCCACGGGGGGGGAGGGCGGAAGCCGCGGCCGTGGGGCTGGGAGGGGGGCGCGAGTCGCCGCCCGCTCCCCTCCCCGGGTCCTCAGCACCTCCTCGCGGACCTTCACTTTCCGGCTGGTTCCCGAGTCCGAGTGCGACTGATGCTGGGGGTCGGGCCGGGGATCTAGGCGAGCGCCCAGGTTCCGCGGGACCCACCGCGCCCGAGCTGTGCTGACATGACCAGGAGAGCTGCTCGAGGGGGGTCGGCTTCCCGTGTCCTCCCCTACGGGGTGAAAGCCGATTACACACGACCGCGCTTTGGAGTGGCGGGGTCCGAGCGCTGTTTCCACCCGAGTCGGGAGCGAGCGGAGCGTGTCCTGAGGCTGGCGGGTTACTTTGCTGCTGTTGTCGTCAACGCACGTCAACGTGGCCGCTTCTCTCCCGCCAGAGATACCTGGGTTGGACCCGTAGAGGCGTCGGGCGTCCTCCAGCCTGTGCCTCCCCTTCTGCCGCAGGTCGGGAGCCTGGGCTCTGGGCTCGGCGAGTCAGGCTGACCCCGCATCTGACCTGGTCTCTCACCTTCCAAACACGTGGGCCTTGGGACCCGGCTCCCACCGAGGCGGGAGTGCAAGGCTGCGGGTAGGTCGGGCCAGGGTCCAGGGTCCTAACGAGACGGTCGTCCGGTGTCATCTGAGGAAGAGACCTCCGCGTGCCGCCTTGTCCCCACGATCCCGCGGTGCTACAGGGGAGCGTCCGGCTTCCCAAGATTGGCCAAGCACTGCCACTGTGAGGGGCGGACCCACACCCGTCCCGCCCCCGTCACCTGTGGGCGTCCGCACCTGTCCCAGCCTGCTGCCACCTGCGGGTGTCCGTGTCCGTCCTCTCCCCTGCCCCGTCCTCTCCCCTGCCACTGCCACCTGTGGGTGTCCACGCTCGTCGCACCCCAGCCACTGTCACCTGTGGGTGTCCACGCCCATCCCGGCCCCAGTTGCTGTCACCTGTGGGTGTCCATGCCCCTCCTGCCCCTGCTGCTGTCACCTGTGGGTGTCCATGCCCAAACCACACCTACTACTGTCACCTGTGGGTGTCCATGCCCATCCTGGCCCTGCTGCTGTGCCTGTGGGTGTCTGTGCCCGTCCCACCCTTGTCATCTGTGAGTGTCCTTACTCGTCCCGTCCTGCTGTTACCTGTGGGTGTCCACACCCATCCCACCCCTGGCCACTATAACTGGTGGATGTCCATGCCTGTCCCGGCCCCAGCCGCTGACACCTGTGGGTGTCCACGCCCATCCTAGCCCCGACTGCGGTCTTCTGTGCGTGTCCATGCCCATCCCGGCCCCAATTGCTGTCACCTGTGGGTGTCCATGCCCATCCTGCCCCTGCTGCTGTCACCTATGAGTGTCCACGGCGATCCTATCCCTGGCCACTGTCACGTGTGGTTGTCCAAAAATGTTCCTTTAATTCGTGCACTCCAGCCCTTCCCTCACTGTGTAGTTCAGTTTTCTTGCACTACCTTCTGACCACTGTGCAGTAGTGGCCACATTGTTCTGTTTTACCAGCAGGCAGGTATCTCTGGCTGCCCCTGTAGAGCTCCAACCTGTCACTGTTTCTCTCCAACAGCACCTTGTGCTGGGAGGATGCTCAGGGGATGTAGCGAGGGGCCTGGCTGAGTGTGTGGGCCGGCTCCTCCATCCTTCCTAGGACGTCTATGTCTGAAGTAGGGCATGAGGTTAGTGACTGGGTGTGTTCTTAATCACGATGACTGGTCACTTCCAGTGTGGAGATGGAACAGGTGTGGATGCTGAGGCGTCAAGAAAGCATAGAGTAGGCCATTCTTTCCATTTCTTTGGAAATAAGATATTGCTTATTAAATCTTATGCATATAATCATTTATTAAAAAGATACATTTTTAACCCTAAAACAGTCTTGTGGGTATTTCAAATTGTACTAGGCCCTGACAGGTCTGGTATAGTTCAGTATGTGAAATTCTTGTCAGACGTACAAGTGTTTGAGGATTCTGAGCCAGGGAAATACAGGACAATTGATGAGCCTTTTGATGCATACAGGTATTCTACAGTATCAGTGAAACCATCTGTCTTTAATTCCCAGTTTTGCAACAAATGCATTAAAATGAGATGTCTTGATTTGTAGCTCTTAGGGAGCTTTGCCTTACTCTTGATCACGTTCTTTATGAAACTTCTTAGGGAGAAGGCAGAGGAGTTTCAAATGAAATATCTGCATGTTTGATCTTTTGAAGTCTTGAGGATTTTCAGGGTTTGCTGCTGTATAGCCTTCTCTTCTCATGCTGGGTTTAAGGTAGAGAGCTTTCTTGTGTCAGTTTGCCAAGGAACACTCATTGGTAGTTTTCTAACTTCATTTGAATTCCGTTTAATTATTGGATTTGGTGAATGCTCTGTCTGTTAATGAAGGAAGTAGCTACTGTCTGCTTTTTTTGTGCGGATTACCGAGTGCTTGACAAAGAATCATTTGTAAATGCATGTAACCCATGCAGATGCTGAAGAGGCACAGTCCATGGACCTTTCCAGCCTTCGAATTGCTTGACTGTTGGCAGAGACTTTTGGTTCATTGTGGCATTTGTTGTGAATGTTGACAAATCATAATACAGCTCCTTCTTTTTGCCCATCCTGTAGCTTGATTGCATATTGATCCAACCCTCCTAACGATGAGTCTCCCAAAATATAAATGGACTTCCTGATACCATTCTACTTCTGTAGTGCTTCACTTGACAAGGTGCTGTCGAGGCGTTTCCGTGGCAGAATCTCTGGCTATGGGGAGCTTTGTGGGTATACACTCGTTGGCATCAGACTTACCAAAAGCCAAGCTTCCTTAGATCTTCTTGCCTTACGATGAAGAGTAGTAATCCTGCATTTGAGCCACTAGCATTTAACCAGTTAAAATTGTGTCTTAGAAACAGGGCAGAAGTCATCTCGTAAAAGCAGTTTTTCTAAGACATACTTTTGAAAGGTCAGACATTCCCTAACAACCAGAGGGACTTATTTTAATATGGGCTTTCTTTTTTTTTTTTAATGAGAACTTAAGGTCATTTGTGTGTCTCTTTAGTTTACCTTTTAGCCACTACCTCTGTGATCTGGTTTTTGACCAAATCCTGAATTCAGTCCATTTCACCATCATCTGCCCCAGTGGCTTCTAACATCTCCCTGCCTTCTAACATCTCCCTGCCTTCCCCTAGTTCCTCCCAGTGTGCCCAGTGACCGTGCTCTTCTCAGAAGTGTTTGATCCACTCAGTAGTGGAAGTCTGACCTCCTTAGTGAAAGCTGACCTTTCCTCTGCTTACTCCCAGCTCATTGTCATGTGTGAAATGGGATTCACCCTTCATCAGAACTCAGGAGTCATCCATGTTGCAAGTCCAGTGAAGTAACTTTACCATTCATGTTTTAGTTACTGCCCAATTTTGAAATAGCAACTTTGAAAATAGTATTCTGTTCTGGTTTTTTTTTATTTTTTAGGATTAGGTTCAACTGTGTCAGAAAACCCAAAATAACATGGCTTTTTAAAAAGGTAAACACGTATTGTTCCTGCAACTGAAAGAGAGCTGTGGCAGCTCTGGTCCCAAAATTCCCTAGGGACCCCACCTCTAACTGATGCTCAGTCCCTAAAATGTGGCTCATCCTTACGGTCAAGATGGCAGCATTCCCTTTCTAGGCAGTAGGGTAAGTAAAGGAATGAAGAAAAAAAGAAGTAAAAGACAGTTCTTTCTTTTCTTTTTTTTTTTTTTGAGTTGGAGTTTCACTCTGTCACCCAGACTGGAGTGCAGTGGCTGCTCCCAGCCACTGCAGCCTCGACCTGCTGGGCTCTGGCAATCCTTCTGCCTCAGCCTTCCAAGTAGCTGGACCTATAGGCATGCACTACGATGCCCGGCTAATTTTTTATTTATTGTAGAGATGAGGTCTCACCAAGTTGCCCAGACAAGTCTCGAACCTGTGGGCTCAGGCAATCCACTCACCTTGGCCTCCCAAAGTGCTGGGATTACAGGCTGAGCCACCAAGCCCGGCCAACAGCTCTTTCTTAAGGAAATTTTTTGGAAACTGTCACAGAGCATAGCTACTTCCATCTTGTTAGCTGGAACTTTGTCATTTGGCAAGGCCTAGCTGGAAGTGAATCTAAAAAATGTAGTTTTTACTGGGTGGTCCATGCATTCAGTTAAAAACAGGATAGCTTGAACAGTGGACAGTGGAGATGGGCGCTGTGAGCACTATTTCCCAGTATCCTTTTTCTTTTTGTAACTGGTTCACAATTTTTTCTGTATCGTGGCAGCTCGGACAAATCATATAACCTCTCCAAGCTTCAGTTTCCAAATCTGTTTATGGAAATTAATGTAAATATAAATAGTTCATAACTGTTAAGCAAACATAAGATACTCCTTATTAAAAATACTATCTTAGTTGTTGATTTGTCTAATAATATGACTTCATCATCCTTGTCTTATTAACCAACAGTTTTGGTTTTCATATCTTTCAGCTGTATGGGCACTCGAAAATGCCATCTCTAACATTTTCGCCTCTGAAATTCCTCCTCTGTCAGTAATGTTTGCCACCCTGTAATTCTTTTGTTCCCATGTTTTTACTGACCATGTCTCATGATTCCTAACAGATTGATGGTTCTTCAACTGCTTTCTGGTCCATCTTGCCCCCCTGTTCTGTGTGGCTCCCAGGTCAGGCAGTGACCACATCCTTTGGATTTCCTTGTTTACCAAACATGTGTTTGCATGTTTAGAAGCTCAGTCTACTACGGACAGTTAGTGAGAGGGGGCAGTCTACTGGGGGTGAGGAGTTAGCAGGCAAATGAGGCTGGGGAAGTATGTCCTGGCACAGGACACCCTAGCATTTGCAGGAGCAGGATTCTGAGAGATCAGAATGTGTTCGGAGGACAAGTGGTCTGGCATTGCTAGCACATAAGGTGAGAAGTCATGGAAACCGAGACCTGGTGAGTCAGCAAGGCCAGATCCCAGAGGCCTCGTTGGGTGCTCAGCTGGAGTCTTACAGTGCAGTATTGATTGCTCTTTTCCTCACATGCTACATGGACCAGACAGTGCATATTGTCAACACTGCCATGTCAGACTCAGATTTTTGATAGGTGGGAGCTGCATAGCTAAATAGGCTTCAAGTTATGTACATTTTCTAGTGTGTTGGCAGTGACTCCACCCCTTTCTCAAAACTGATTCCAACATACTGGATAGACAGAGGAATGCTGCTATTGGCAGGTAATGATGCCATAAAACCTGCTTGCCAGGACATGTGTCAATAGGCAGTGGTGGGCAGGGAGAATCATCCTTTTCCTATTCTTGAAATTACTTCCCTTAACTTTCATAACACGGCTGTCTCGAGTTTGTCATTACCTCTTGTGGCTACTTTAATCTCTGGCAATTTCACTTCCTCTTTGTTCTCCATGTTCAGAATTTCATCATAGCTTGTGGCTTTTATTTCTCTTACTTTTCTGATGATCTCACATCTAATGGCTTTAGCTTTACCTCTCTTAGATAATCCCAAACTGAGTTAAAGCCCAGCTCTCTACATCTGCATGTGCCCATTTCTGATTGCCTGCTTGACACTTCCAACTGAGAATGCCTGTGTCCTTAAACATATCACGTCTTTTTTTTTTTTAGTTGGAGTCTTACTCCATTGCCCAGGCTGGAGTGCAGTGGAATGCTCACAGCCACCCTAATGTCGACCTGCTGGGCTCAGGCAATCCTGCCACCTCAGTCTTCCAAGTAGCCGAACTATAGGCACACGTTACCACACCCGTCTAATTTTTTTATTTATTGTAGAGATGAAGTCTTTCCAAATTGCCCAGGCTGTTCTCAAACCCGTGGGCTCAGGCAATCCCCTCTCCTTGGCCTCCCAAAGTGCTGGGATTGCAGGCTTGAGCTACCGCACCTGGCCTCATATCATGTCTTTTTTTGTGTGTTTGTCTTTTTGCATTCCTGATTTGTGTTAGTGCCACCACATCTCAACCTTCAGACTCAATGTTATCACCACAGTTTCCTGCCATCTCCATCACTGCAGCCCTCATTCAGAACCTCACTACCTGTACCCGATTCAATAGTTACCTAGTTTTATCCTGCCTCGCTGCATCTTGTTTCCCTCCTTCCATTTTATGTGCTGTTGTGAGATGTGACTCTCTATGTTTAGAGAGCAGTTCTGTCCATATTATTTCTTACAAACTTCTGTCCATACTAAACTTCCCATGGTATTTTCAGCTTGTTTTTTTCACCCACATGTGGGTTCAGCAAAGTCATTTGTTCTCTGCCTACTCCTTTCGCTTTCCTGCTGTTAGGCCCTTACTGCCTTGAGCGTCCTCAGCCACATTCCCCTTCTCAGCTCTGCCGGCCTATGTGTGCTCATTCAAGGGACTTCCCTGGAATTTCTCATTGGAAATGTGTTTTTCTTTTTTTTGAGTTGGAGTCTCACTCTATCGCCCAGACTGGAGTGCAGTGGCTGCTCCCGGCCACCGCAGCCTCGACCTGCTGGGCTCCGGTGATCCTTTCGCCTCAGCCTTCCAAGTAGCTGGAACTACAGACACGTGCTACCACATCCAGCTAATTTTTGATTTATTGTAGAGATGAGGTCTCACCAAGTTGCCCAGGTGGGTCTCGAACCCATGGGCTCAGGCAGTCCACTCACTGCAGCCTCCCAAGGCGTGGGATTACAGGCTGAGCCACTGAGCCCTGCTGTGTTTTTCTTTTATGAAGCTCTACATAGTTTATTCAGTTTGGTCAGTTAGAAGCTCAATGACTTGGGCAAGTTATTTAAAAGTTCTGTGTCTCAATTTCCACATCTGTAAAATTGGAGTGATACTATGTTTAATTGTTTCTAAGACTTTTTTTTGCATTCAACATATCTGAAGTATGAACCTTTCTTACAGTTGATTGCATGTCATAGTTTAATTGGCAGCTTGTTTTTCTATCTTAGTTATACATAAGGTAAGGTGTAACTTGTATTAGATGGCATCATAAATTTGGCAGAATATGGTAATAGTACACATCACGTAAGGATTTTCATGCAAATGTATAGCAAAGCACAAGTGATGCTCAGTAACTGTTACCTGTTGTTATTGGGTTTAGAATAGTCGACCTATAGCCTCATGGAATCCTAGAAAATGGTAGTAAGCTGGAGTGTCATTGGGTTGATCTTTTGTTTCTATAGTTTCAGTGTTTATGTCTCATAACATGTAAATGTTGAAGTGGATCATGAAAGGAAATAGGAATGAAATACAGCAACTGTATTTCACATAGCTTTGTTAAAAAAAAAACAGTCAAGGTCAAGCATATGATGAAAGCTTTTTTGTAATGACCTCTCAGTGACTTTTTTAGCATGGGCTGCCTGAGACCCATTAAAATAAGAGTCTACTGATTGTTTTAGTCAACTGGCAAACACTTTTCTAGTAATCATAGGTGTTCATCATGGATTAAAGTATCCTGAACTTTAAAATGAAGACATCTGTCTTGAAAATATTATTGATAATATGTATTAGAAAATATTATTGATAATATATATTAATGGTGGCTTCAGCAAGTTTCCGGTAGTACAATTTCTTGGGTAATCGTCGCTCTTTCCTTTCTGAAAGCATTTACAGGGCTCTTGCCCACCTGACAGGGCCCTGCTGCCCAGGCAGGGTGAGACACGTGCTTTTCTCTTGAGCTCAGCAGCCATTCTGGGCCTGGAGGTCTCTTGTTTACTCTTCGGATGTTCTGAGTACAAGTGTCCTTTGTCATTGTTTTTCTCCTTTCATCCCATTAGTTTAGTTCTTCCATAGAGCCAATATCTATTGAGCTAGATACTGCCAGGCACTGACCTAGAACCTCTCAGAGTTGTTACAGGGTTCATGTGGGGGAATAGATAATACAAAGAGATATAATATTAGATAGATTTCAGGCGGTTTGATGTATAAAGCTTTCTCATTTATGTAAATATTGACTTACATGTCTTGTCTCACATAATAAATTGCAAGCGGTTTGATGTTTAGATTCATAGCTAATTCATTTAATAATTCCATGAAAAATGGTAGAGACTCAGTAAGTATTTGTGAAAGAATAAAAGTTCAGTTCCAGAAAAACATGGGAGAAAGAGAGAGCAAGAAGACACAAACTCTAACAAATTAGTGTTTACTGTTTGTCTGTCATGGAGATTCTGAGTTATACCTCAAAATATGTGAGTATAAAAGTCAGTGAAACATGAATATCAATGAGTGACTTCTGTTGACAAACATCAAACTCTTTGCCACTCCATTTGGGATTCTTTAAGAATGTAATTTTCTATATACACATGGAGATTTTGAAAAAAATAAACTACTTAATTATTTCAGTTGATTTGGAAAAGTTGGAGGGGTATCTACTATAAGTATATATCTATTTTTCAGATTTAAAGACAACCCTCTATTTGAATAGAAAGGTGATGGACATTTTATCATTTCAGTGTTCTATTTAGTCTATATTTGTGGAAATGGAAATATAGGCTAGTTTCCAGGACTGGGAAGTGATAATTTGCTAATAAGGAAAAGCACTTGCATTTGGAAGCACATGTTAGTAACTTCTATGTATATTTTCTTGCAGTATTATCAGAAAATCCACCCAGCTTTACCATTACTGTGACATCTGAGGCTGGAGAAAATGATGAAAGTAAGTCTGATAAAAAAATAACTGCAGTTTTTCTGAGCTTTCTCAAAAATTCATCCATTCTGCAGCTATTGTGCTGGGCATTGCAGGAGTAGAGTGCTAAGGTGGTATTAAAATCCAGTGTGAATCTTGTTTGTTTCTAGATAATATTTACTGTGTAAACATGACTCCTAGAGAAGTTGAGAGGAAATTGGTGATGTAGTCTGGCACAATAAGCTTGGTTTTTAAAAGTGAAACAAACATTAACAATGCAGCAGCGGTAGAAGAGGTAGGAGACATTTTTTCAGAGCAAGACTTTACGTGTCAGCATGTAAATGGCTGTTCAATGGCTGTTCTTTGATTTCTTTTTCTATAGCTTTACTTACTGTCTTTGGGCATTTAGATTGTTTATTGAGCATTTGCTGTTATAAACGGGGCTGGATATACACCCAGCTGTATGTATTTCTCTCTTGCTTGAAATAAAGTAGCTATGAAGCCAATAAATTAAGATGAAATGTATTAACAAATTTGGCAGATATTTGGGGGGTGGTATCTGTTGTTTATTTCAGTCTTTAGTCCCCATCAGTTAATGTAATAATTTGATTAAAATGTTACGTTAGTTGGTGTTAACCCCATAATCCTGTCCCATTCCCCTCCCCCCGGAGAACCAAAATTCTGCCAGAAGCTGTTTTTAACAGCCAGTTTTAATGATGTCACTTGGTAATTCTAAATCTGTCTTGTACAATGGAAAAAGAGGTTGGCATTCAAACGTTAGTGAAATCTGAATTAAAAGGGTGTTGAAAACAGTTACTATTAAATTGATAACCAGTATACTTTTGCAGATAGGTACCTAAGAACATTTCTATAATGTATTAAAGCACAAAATAAATACTGTACTGACTGCTCTTCAAACTGTTTAAAACATGCCTTTATAAGAAGTTTGGGCTTCATATGATGTCATCATAGGTTCCAAAATGGTGTGGCATTGCTCGTTGATGAATAATCCAAAATATAATTTTTAGATTACACTGAAATGAAAAATAACATTTAGAGACGTCTGGTGAAAAATCATTTGCTTTTCTCTGGGTATATTCCCAGTAGGGGAATTGGGGGGTCAAATGGAAGGTTGATTTTTAGATCTTATAGGAATCATCAAACTTTTCTACAGAGGTTTTATTAGTTTACACTTTCACCAACAATGTAGAAGTGTTCCTAAAATTCCACATTAATGAACAAACTAGTAGAAAAGTGGGCAAAAGTCACTGATGTACAATTTCTAAAGGTACTATTATAAATAATCATTAAATATGATTTACTTCATTTATCTCTTTGTGGCATGTGTTGTTATGTTAGTGATTATCTATGTGGTTTTTTAGTAACCTCGGCTTGCTTTGTAGGAAAATCTGTTGTGCTGCTTTTCACCAATTCAGCAAAAATATCTACCTCTATACTATTAAGGTGTTCACATCACACTTTTATCTTGTGTCTTAGCTGTCCAGACCACCCTCAAGTTTACATACAGTGAAAAATACCCAGACGAAGCTCCTCTTTATGAAATATTCTCCCAGGAAAATCTAGAAGATAATGATGTCTCAGACATTTTAAAGTTATTAGCATTACAGGTAAGGAAATAACAGTTTTATGTTTTATAGTGGCATATATAGTATATTGATCAGTTGGCCCCATGACTTTTCTGCTCATTCTTAGATGGTAAAAAGTCCAACAGGTACTTTTAAGTTACAAAAACAGTTTTGATTTGGTTCTTAGCATGTCTAGTCCCGTGCGTAGCTCTTTAAAACATAAAAACTCCTGCTCCCTCTGGCCTGTTCCAGGCTGGCTGTCTGAAAGCTGGGAAGAGGACAAGTGATTAACTTTTCTCCTCAAACTTACAGACCACAGTGATGGCTTATGACCCCTCCGTGGGGGTGGGGTGTGGAAGAAAAAAATGGATATTTGGAAGTTCTGGGCTGGGCAGGTATTTCGAGTTCACTTGGCTTGGGTCAAGAGTTCGCATGAGCAGAGAGTAGGGAGGGCAAGTGAAGTTCCTACTCTACCAACTGAACATTAGTCCTGCCTTTGTTCTAAGAAGAATTGGCAGAAAACTCTCCATCTTGGAGGTGACATGTGCATTCTAAGGACCAGTGATCCCCAAGTGCTGATGTTGTAGAACTCTCTGGAGCTGCTAGAGATCGAGGAGTGAAGATCAGAGAGTCAGTTGTGCTTATCCTGGGTCCTGTTTACTCTTTTACCCAGCATGGAATTATGCTAATTTTAACATTTGGCTTAACATGTTTCCTTTTGAACATTGCAGAGAAGCTGGGATGGTTATGTTATATTCAGTTAATCACACATTATTGTAAATTATTCAATCTAAGTGAATTTTTCCATGAGTTTAATATTTTATTTACACTCAAATTGTCCATTAATTTATCAAAATAGTAAATTCATTTGACAGAAACTCAGAAAACACAAAAAGTCATGAAGAAGAAAATAAAGATTGATTTTAATCTCGCAGCCAGGTACAGCTGTCTGTTGGCATTTGGTGTAATAGAGTGCCAGACTTTTTCCTTAGGCTTATATGCATGGTCCCATTCTCCCACCCTAGGTTAGACCATCTTATACATGTTTTATAACATCCTGTCTTCTACAGAATGATTGCATATACAAATCATTATTTTTAATAGACACTTGAATATTTGTTGAATAAGTTAAAAGAATGAATAACTGATGAGTATACTGTTCTGCCGTTTCCTAGAAGTAAGATTGCTGTATTAAAGGATTGCTGGATTAAATGCATACGTCAGGATTTCATACATGCTGTCAATTGACCATCATAATGGTTGTGCCAATTTATGATCTTAACAAAGGCACAAGGTGTCTGTGATCTCACATTTGCTGACATTATTTTCATTTAGAAATTTTAAAACATGATGACAAGATGAAAGTGGTATCTGTCTGTAGTTATAATTTGCATTTCTTTAAATACTAGTGAAGTAGCCGGGCTTGGTGGTTCAGCCTGTAATCCCGTGCCTTGGGAGGCTGAGGTGAGTGAATTGACCCGCCTGGGCAGCGAGACCTCATCTCTGCAATAAATAAAAAAAAAAATCAGCCGAGCGTGGTAGTGCATGCCTGTAATTCCAGCTACTCCGAAGGCTGAGGCGGAAGGATCGCCGGAGCCCAGCAGGTCGAGGCTGCGGCGGCCGGGAGCGGCCACTGCACTCCAGTCTGGGCGACCGAGTGAGACTCCGACTCAAAAAAAAAAAAAAAAAATTACTAGTGAAGTGGAGCTAGCATGACTTCTGAGTTTTCCAGTTTCCATGTGAATGGTTATTTTCTTACTCTTCTATTGGAAAACTTAACTTTTTTATAAAGGCACCCTACTGGGACTTGCAACTGAAATGTGCTGAGCATTAAGTTAAGTGACCTGAACAGTCACCATCCCTGATCGCATAGACTCTTCACTCTACGCGCTGGCAAGGAAAGTGGACTGGGAAACCGGGACCCATCCCGTGTGGAAAATGCTGTGATGAGCGAAGTGTAGGACCGTGTGAGGCTTGGAGTCCTCGGGAGGTTCTGTGAGGAGCTGAGGAAGGAGGCGTTTCAGTGTGGAGGAACAGGCTTGTTAAAGAGCGTTGGGTGGGAGAGAGATGATTTCTCCTGAACTTCTGGTCATACAAAATTAGCTGAGAATTCGAAGTTGGTACCTTCCATCTTCTGAAAGGTCTTTTGAACTGGTTTAAAAATATGAACTTGGTCCTGATTGGTTCGGAAAACTCTTGAGGGATTTTAAGCGAGACTGACTAGGTGAGTTTTATGATGTTTCAGCTCATTAATTAGATTAGTTCTCTTCTCTGTCTCTCTCCCCTCCCCCGCTCCTTCCCTCACTCTCCCACTCCCCGCTTCTCTCTCCACTCCCTCCCTCTTCCCCTCCTCTCTCCTCTCTCCCCCTCCCCTCCCTCTCTCCCCCTCCCCCTCTCTCCTCCCCCCTTTTCTCCCCTGTCCCTCCTTTCCTCTCTCCCTCTCTCTCTTCTCCTTCTTCCTCTTCTCCCTCTTCTCCCTTTCCCTCTCTGAATGCATGTGGAAGTTGGTGTTAGGGGAGGGAAGCACATAGGTTTTAAGAAGATCAGTTGGGAATTTCTTGCAGTTTTCCAAGCTGAAAATGGTGGTACTCAGAGCTAGGTTAATAACTGTTTATAGAGAACAATGGATGGATTTAAGTGGCATTTAAGAAGGGCTAAGAGGCAGTGATGGAGTTTATGATAGCATGGGGATGTTCATATGGGGTGGGTGGTGGTGTGTTTTGGGGAGATTGAAACTCAAGAAACAGGCTTTGTAGAGAAGATGATGGTTCAGTGTTGACTGGGACTTCAAGTCACTACCCAGTAGGTGGTTTTAATATGAGCCTGGCCTTCAGGAGAAAGGCTTGATTAGTCATTGATTTAGGATGTTTAGCATAGAGGCATCACAGAGAAGCCCCAGAATTGGCTTACAGGAGCTAGCTTGAAACATGGTCCATGGAGGGCTTGGGAGATGTGGCACCCCCTCCGCTGCTGGGGCCAGCCATGTCAGAGACACTTGCCAATCTGCCAAGTATGTTTTGGGGAAAAAAAAAAAATTTTTTTTTATTTTGTCTGCTTCATTGGAGCCCTATCTTGTTTCTGTGGAGAAATGAGATACTTTGCTTTATATCATTCTTCCTTCAAATAACCAACTTCAAGTTCTACACCTTTCATGAGTTGGAGATGCTTTTACATTTGGTTTCGAAACAATCATTTCTAATCTAAAGAAAAAAAGGAGATAAACAAATTGCAAAAATACCTACTTTCTTTACTATTAGATTAGATTGGAAAATCGCTCTGGCCTCCAAATTCAGTTCATTGGCAGAGTTCCTAAAATACTCAAAGAATTAATATAATGAAAACATGCTGGAGAAATAATTTTACTAGTTACTATAGGAGAAGGTTTGCTGAATTCTACCTATATGATTATTAATCAGAATTGGCTGAAATACATTATCTGTTTCAGGTTGGATATGGCAAATTTACATGACTTTTAAAGTAGATAGTATTTATGTATACTGCCTTCTTAAATGATTATTTCTTGAAGTGTCTGACTGTATGGTATAACTGAGTTAGTAATCATGTTATAAATGTATGGATTTTTGTTTTTCTGAGAATTATGTTTCTTATTGCTTTTTTTGTTACATAGGCTGAAGAAAACCTTGGTATGGTAATGATCTTTACTCTAGTGACAGCTGTGCAAGAAAAATTAAATGAAATAGTAGATCAGATAAAAACTAGAAGAGAGGAGGAAAAGAAACAAAGAGAAAAAGAAGCAGAAGAAGCTGAAAAGGTACGTCTAAAAACCTTGTTTTTTAAAAATTCTTTAAATTTATTTTTGGTTGGCTGAGGTTTTTTGTTTTTTTTTTTGTCAATTTCTGTAAAGTTTTAATAATAGTAAGATTTTGAAAGTCCCTGGTTTGGATGGTGGTATAGCCTAAATAAGGAATCAGTAAAGGTTAGTCAAGTGTACGCAAAGTCCAAGAAATAGAAATGATCTCACCAGTGGTAGAGAGCTTAGAATTATAAAACCCAGCTACAGTGATTCAAATTGTTACTAAATGCAAAGAAAACATCGAATTCTGAAATGAAGTGATACAATTTTGATTTGGTGTCATAAATTGATGTGTATTCAGAACATGTGAGTACTGACAGCAGCCACCCTCTTCTTAACCATGAATGGCTGTGGTGAAGACAGTGAATACATTACAAAATTGTCTTTTTTTTGTTTGTTTGTTTTTGTTTTTCTGAGTTGAAGTCTCACTCCTTTGCCCAGGCTGGGATGCAGTGGCACACACGCTCGTGGCCACCCCAGCGTCGACCTTCTGGGCTCCAGCAATCTTTCCGCCTCAGCCTTCTGAGGAGCTAGAACTATGGACATGCGCTATCACGCCTGGCTACTTTTTATTTTATTGTAGAGATGAGGTCTCGCCAAGTTGCTTGGGCTGGTCTCGAACCCGCCGGTTCAGGCAATCCACTCGCCTTGGCCTCCCCAAAGTGCTGGGATTACAGGCTGAGCCACCAAGCCTGGCCTGTCTTTGTTTTTTGTAATAAGAATTGAAAATGGACTTTTCCAGAGAAAGTTGCCAAAACCAGAGTAGCCAGTGCAGTCAGGAGTCAGGTGAACCACTTCAAAATTCCAAACATTAATTTTTCTGTTTTTCTTAAAATGATAGTGTTTATTTGTTTCAAAGCTATCATTAGGTTTTATTTGTTAAACTACTATCTCATTAATCTGGTGATCTATGTCTTTTTTATTTTCTAAGCAATTATTCCATGGCACTCCTGTTACAATTGAGAATTTTTTAAATTGGAAGGCCAAGTTTGATGCAGAACTCTTAGAAATTAAAAAGAAACGAATGAAAGAAGAAGAACAAGCAGGAAAAAATAAATTAAGTGGTATGTTTCCCCTCTCCCCATCATGTCCCCACCAAACCCTCCTATATGATTTCTTACATCACAAGAGGATCATTTGGACAGATTTCTATAAGAAAATGGTATACTTAAGCATCTAAGACAAAAAGAGAAAACATACTACACGATGATACTTTCTCATGCATAATTTAGAATTAATTGTTATGATTTATCTTTGATATAAATTTATAATTGATCCTAAGGTACATTCAGGGTCACAAGTCTTAAAAGTGATACGGGCAAACCCGTTTGCTTTTTAGCACTCGAAGGTAGATGAGATTTTCACGTTTCCTTTTTTTTGAGTTGGAGTCTCACTCTGTCAACCAGACTGGAGTGCAGTGGCTGCTCCCGGCCACCGCAGCCTTGACCTGCTGGGCTCTGGCGATCCTTCCGCCTCAGCCTTCCAAGGAGCTGGAACTACAGGCATGCGCTACCACACCCGGCTAATTTTTTGATTTATTGTAGAGATGAGGTCTCACCAAGTTGCCCAGGCGGGTCTCAAACCCGCGGGCTCAGGCAATTCACTCACCTCAGCCTCCCAAGGTGCAGGATTACAGGCTGAGCCACCGAACCTGGCTAACTTGTTCCATTTTATTGCAAGTACATTTCATATGCCTCTTGGCTACTGAATGAGTTCATACATTTATTGAAATTCACAGAAAACCAGGTTCTCAGACTTGTTTTCTTGTGTTGCCACATTTTTTAGAGTATTACAGGGAAGGTGAAGGAATACTAGGCAATTTCATTAAACATGCTTATTTCTTTTAGGGAAACAGCTATTTGAAACAGATCATAATCTTGACACATCTGACATCCAGTTTCTGGAGGATGGTAAGATAATATTAGAGTTCCACGTGTATATAATGTGTCTCTTTAATGTTAAACCACAAAAATTCGCAGTTTTTCCCAAGGCTATTAAAAAACTCATTTGGAGGAATAAATTCTAATGGGCGATCAATGTGTACATTTGAAATGAATTGTAATTCTATGGCAATGCATTTTTTAAACTTTCTGATAACTCAAGCAGTATCAAAGATGGCAATAGACAGGCAGTAATAGTTATACTATCCTCTGAAAACTAGTAAACCAGGTTATTGTGACTCAGGTGACCTGCTTTCTTCAAATTTCGGAATCAAATATATGAAAATTGCATTCCCTGGGCTGCCATGGGGCTTGTGGAAACCTTGGACGTGTTACCCCTGGTATCCCTCTAACCAAAACCCTGCCTTCCCTTCTGCTCTCTCTGTCTGTGGCATGTTGAGAGCCTTGTGCTAATGTTGTTTCCTGTCACTTTGTGTCTTTTGATCTTCTATCTGTCCATTTCATCATCCATTCACTTATTCATGTTCAGTGCAGTTTCCTGGCCACTGAGGGTGCAGAAGAGAAGAGAACTGACCAGTACCCTTCCTCCTGGAGTTGATGGTGCTCACATATTTCCTGAGCTGGGGGCTCCCTGCTCAGCCACAGTTGATGGTGCCCCAGTACTCTGCTCTTCATTAACCTGTGTGTCCACTTGCTGGGATTACTTGCTGGAGATGGTGAAGAGGCAGTGTTGCATGGCACACTGCTAAATGCTTGCTAACCTAGACTGGACCTGACACTCAGCATTTACTTATATGTAGTAATACATTCCCTGCAGCAGCTGCTCCAAGATTTTTATATTCTCAAGAAAAAAAAGTCAAAATGAAACCTACCAATGGTATCTTCTTTGATTCTCATTTCACCCCGTTTTGCTGAGAAATTCTAGCTCCAAACAGTGTCATCTCCTTCTCTCTTGTGCTCTAGGAGTTTAATGTCTCCTCGCACTCTTGACTCTTTACCTTTCTGATGGGTCGAGTGTCTCTTCTGCTCTAGACATTATCAGAAGCCACCATTGATCCTTCCTCTCTCTTCTCAGCAGTTTTCTTTTCTGTTTTAGTGTTTTCTCATTTTCAGCTGGAATTTGTAGCAGCCTCTTAAGTTATTTTCCTGGCTCTCTGCCTCTTCTGGTGCCATCACCTATTCTGTAGTGAGTGCCTCTGAACTGGTATTTCTAAAACCCATATTCAATCATAAAATTCACATCCTTAAGCTCCTTGATGGTCTCCATTGCCTAGAGAAAGGGTTAGCCGACACAGCCCCTCTCATCTGGCCACCTTCCACATCATTACCAGGCATTTTTCTCAGAAATCTCATCTTCCAGTTAGAAGTGTTCACGGTCTTGCCTTTTCTCTCTGCTTTCACATGTACTTCTATCTACAAGTGCCTCATTCCTGGTCCTTTTTCTTCTTAGTGGGTTTATATTATGTTTGTGTTGATTTAAAAGTGCTTTAATATCCTTCTTTTATCTACTTTGGACTCACTGAAGAGTGAAGAGTGATGCGAAGCCTGGGTATTGTTTCCCAAAGGGCCTTGGACATTTGGATTTAAACAGTGTAACCAAAGGCATACTATTGGTTCAAAGGGGACCCGGGTGAGCGTGAAGGTCAAGTCAAATCTCTCAATTAAATAACAGATATAGTTGAGCTTTAATGATGTGCTCATCTGCCACATTTGTAAGAGAAAACTCTGGGTACAGGTCCTATGGTCAGTGATAACTAGTACACTTACCATTATTGTCTTCAACTTATAACACACCACATTATAAATAATGATTCTAATAAGCTTTTTTTAAACTGGATTTTTACACTATGAACTGGAAACATGAAGTTGCTCTTAATGTTGGAGTCTGTATGGCCTATCTAGATCATTGTTGATATGCGTGGCAGGGGTAGTCTTGGATTTCATCACTCAGATGTTGAAGTCTCTCTTGGTACTGCCAGTGCGTGATATCTTCTGTTATTCCTGAATACAAGACTGGAAGTGAAACGTTTTTGCCTTTTGCAGCTGGAAACAATGTGGAGGTGGACGAGTCTTTGTTCCAGGAAATGGACGACCTGGAGCTGGAGGATGATGAGGGTTATCCAGACTACAACCCCGCTGACCCTGAGAGTGACTCAACTGACTGATGGACTGTCCCCACCTGCAGGAAGGCCGGAATGTCACAGCATCTGTGGCTGCACTCGGAGGATTTCGATTTCCTTTCTTTTTTCTAGGAAAAAAATAATTTTCAGGAGAATATTCTTCTGATGGCTTTCATCATTGAACTTAATAAACTGACCTTAAAATTTCAAATATAAAATGTTCAGTTCCTCTTATTAGTGAGCAGAAGTTTACATATTTAAAATCACTTAGTCTTGGAGAGAGATCCTGCCTATAACACCAAGACTTGAAGGTAGCCTGCCACTGTGCACATGTATGGTGAGTTTATATACTATGCAAGAAATTGGAATCACGGAATTTCTGTGCTGGAGACATTGGCTACTTTTGTACTCTAAGTGTCAGTCACATAAAGTGGGAGAAGACTGAGGTGAATAGAATTAATTAAACCTTCTGAACTGTTGCCACCAGGGACAGTAAATTTAAGTCTTAACAAACCAGAAGCCCATAATATGTTCAGGAATAGAACAGACTTTATTCTTTCTTAGTCTGTTTTGTGTTGCTGAATAATTTAGAAAGAAAAAGGCTTATTTGGCCCATAATTCTGTAAGGCTGGAAAATTCAAGCTTGAGTGTCTGCATCTGGTGAGGGCCTCAGGCCTCTCAACTCATGGTGGAAGGTGAAGGGGCGTTGTGTATGTAGCGGTCACCTTGCAAGGAAGGAACCAAGAAAGGGATTGGGGGTGTCAGGCTCTGTACAGCCAGCTTTGGTGGGAGTAGGGAACTCACACCCCACAGGGGAAGACATTTTAGTGTGTTCATTAGGGTTCTGGCACCATAGCCAGATACCTCCTATGAGGCTCCTGCTCCTGACATCACCACCCTGGGATTGCATCTCAGCGTGGCTTCTGGAGGGGACACATGCCCAACTGGAGCAGCCTTACAGCAGTATTGGAAACAGGGTCATTTGTGGGGTTTTTTAAAGGTGGGCATTCCTAGGGCCTCTGGTGAGATTCATAAACACTGAGCCCACATCTGAGTCTTTTTTTTTCTTTTTTGTTTTAAGTGAGAAAGCAGGATTGATTGAGGACAGAAAAACTCCCACAGCGGGAGGGGACCCAAAGGGGTTGCTCCCAAATCTGAGTCTTAAAGCAGCAAAGTCTCACACAGTTCCAACAGATGATCCGATGACAGCCCTGAAGGGGAACCGCCGATGTGGCTGTGAGCACTGCGTGTGTTGCCTTTCCTCCACCTCTTTTCCAGCTGACCAGTATGAAGAGGTCTGAATCCTTAGGGCTGTACATTGTCTGTGACAGGAACACATTCACACCCATGCAAACATAAGACCTTTGTAATAATTGGGGACAATTGGCTTGGTGGCTCCAGGTAGGAGGGCCAGGCTTCATGCAAGTGATCCGGTCACCAGTTTTAGAGGACTGACTCTTAGCCCCATTGGGAAACCCCTTGTGCTGTTATACATTTATAAAGCTATTATAAATAGCTGCCTCCAGTCACATGTATTAGTCAAAAATACATATGCCACATACCCACAAACAGCAGTGTCAATTCCACATTTACTTTTAGAGTCAGACCTTATCACTGAAAGCAAATTATAGAAGATAAAACTATCATTGGGGAATGCAATACTATTCAGGGAATGTTCTGGTCAGCTTTGATTCCAGACCAATAGAATGGAATAACAGTCATATTCAACAATGCTATGCAGTGAGTTTGTGTTATGTGAGATGTTGCATTTTTTAGTAAAGAGAGATCCTTTTTGAAGTTCGTCTGCAGACACATAAGAACCTGAAAGAAGCCACTCAAAGTTAATAAAAGCAATGGTGAGCGATGTAGTGCTGGAGTCAATGCAGACTTCACTTGGACGTGTCAGGATTGGTACCCCAGCCCCCTTCACCTGATTTTTAAGGACAAATTTTGCACATTTCCTCCAGGTATTGAAGTGAATTTCTATCTTTGCCATTTCAGAATCTAAAGGCAGTACCCAATGGTAAATGAAGACAATTCAGTTAGTTTTAATGACACTGCCAATATTTTCATGTAGAGTAAGTATTAACTCTACTGTTGGCTTTGTAATCTAGGAGTTAACCCAAGCTGCTTCTCAGATGGGCGCAAACATGCTCACAGGATGCACAACGGCATGACCAGTGGTACTTGAAGCAATAACTGGCCCATTCTTAATCAGTTTTGTTCTTGGATTTGAAAGCATTTTTGTTTTTCTACTTGTGTAAAAATATTAAGTTAAAAATAAGTGTTTATTTGTTACTGTATTTCTGTGACATTATTTGGCATACAGTAGTCATCTAATACTTGCTGAGTGAATGAATTATGGAATAGAATGAAAAACATATTTTAAGGATAAAGCATAAGAGCTACAATAATTTTTTTTTTTTTGGTCATCTACAACTTTGAATGATGCTCCTCGATTCCACATTACTTCACGTTCTTTTACTAGCAGGAGTGCTTCAGGGAAAAAGTTGGGCAAGTGCTGATCTCAGGCAACACATCTCATTGGTTACGTGAACATTTCTCAGTTGAGGTAACACCAAGAGGAATGGTCAGCGAGAAGAATGAGTGCATGGTCGCTCTGTTCCGAACTTAGAGATAAGTGCCAAGAAGCAAAGAGATGCATTCTTCTATTCCAGAAAAAGGCTGAGTGTGGGTTTTCTGTGTTGTGTGTGCCCATTTAGGTGTTAAGAAGTGCAAACAGGAATTAGGTGAGCCACCTCAAGTGGCTCACAGTGGTCGTCTTTCAGAGAACATACATGTCAGGCAGCAAGAGTGGGAGGCATTGTATGATCTGGGTCAAGGTGAGTCACACTTCAACAACTCTAGGGAGTAATTTTAGAAAGAGACCATGAGTGGTAGAGAAGACCGAGAGAGACAGGACATGAAGTATGGGACATAAAAATATATAAATGTGAGTGATGATAGTCTGTTCCCTGCCTGAGGAACTCTATCAGGGTAACTAAAAGAATGCTACAAAAAGATACAACATTCAATTTTCAGGCTTCTGTCAGGATGGGTGACAGGGTCATTTTAGTTGTTGAGTAAACTTGCCAAAGGACTTTTACATTTTTCTCATCAAACAAAAATGGCCAACAGTGTTTTAGATTTTACATCTAAAACGATATGTTAGTGACTGAATCTCAGCTCAGTCCTTGTTTTTTTGGTCTGACTTTTAAGAACTGTATTTTTAATGACACCATGAACAGCACAGTAAAAAAACAAAACCCCCACACATGTGCAGTTGTTGATCGAGAATGATTACTTTAAAAGATCTGTTAAATAAACTGACTTATTGAGTCAATCTTTATTGTTAAGGTGAAAGTTTATTTAATGTATTTGAGTACTACTATCCAGTCTTTCTTCGTGGTGATGTTAATGTGCTTTCCCCCTCTTCCATGAAGGAAAGAAGAAAAAAACAGCTCAGCACTGAGTGTAATGTTTCCACCAGCTCCCGTCCATGTGTAGCCACTCCAGCAAGTGTGTTCTGTAATAGAGGAAACTTTCAAAATCACTCCCTCGTATGAGGGCGCCCCACTCCTTATATGGGGAGTGTCGCTGTCCATTGTTCTGAACCATCAACGTGAAGTTGCATCTGGTTAATATTCATCCTGTAATGCAGCTAAATAGTCCAGGAATACTGAATCAAGTGAGGAGAAAAAACGACAGTGGGTGGGAAAGGAGGGGCGGGGGGCTGATACTCCTGGAAAAGTCTACCCTCTAAGAGATGACAAATGAAGAAAACAGACACTAATAACATCTTCAAAAAGTTTAATAAACAAGAGAAAGGCAGAGAGGGGAAAGAGAGAGAGGACTACTCAGTCCAAAGGTTTTTTAAAAAAATTTCCTTACACATTTAATTAACATGATGGGTTTTTAAATAATTGTTTTATTTTCCCATTCATTGATCATTTTTACTATGCATTTACTCATCTTAAAAATAAATACTTCCCAGATCTTCCTCTCACAACTGTGGTGCCATCTTTGCCTTGGCAGTCAATCTCCTCATTCATTTACTTGACTTCCTCATGCCCCCGCACAAAGATGAAGGGTGTTTGGTTCTGAAAACCCTTTGCTCTTAAGCGTTTAGATTATTTCCAAATTTTACATAATGAGCAATACATCATGGAATTGATGACTGTAAATAAGTTGGAAACATTAAAAAAACTTTTAAAATTTAAGGTTTTTTTAAAAGGTAAAAATACAGTATTTAACCAAGATAAAGAGTTATGAAGCTACCTCATGATGCACCGGTATACCAATCCTAAAATAAAACTCCAAGACAACAAAACTAGTAACTGAGAAGTGACAATTGTGATAAACTTGACACTTCAATCAATCATGTTTGCCACTGTTCTCTTCCTCAATATCTTTAGGCTAATTACCAAATCACGTTCACTAAATTAGTGTCCATTTTCTAATCTTTTTTTTCAGTTAGTTTCCTGGAGAACAATACTTGTTAGGTGCCTACCAGAAAGTAGGATGTGGGAACCATATTGTGGAAGGCTAAGTAGCAGGAGGGAGCAAAGCCCATGTGATTCATACCACGCTTGCAGTCTGCACACTAACCCCTTCCTACCACACATATTATTGAAAAATTATTCACCTGCTACTTTCTGTTCATTTGTAAATGAACAGGTTTTCTTACTATTACAACTATATGTTTAAAACACCAGTAAGATTCCCAGGTCACAAATATTCCTGCTTTTATCAATTTCAAGGTAATGTACCAGTTCTTCAGATATGACTTTGAACAGGATGGACTTGAAAACTGATTTGGTTTTCTTTAAAAGAGAAAGAAACCTTCCAACAATCCTAAATCTTAGATTTTTATAGCACTGTTATTGTTTGAGTATAGACATTTTCTTATTTAAGATAAAAGCAGTGCTCACTTATACAGGGAACTCAAAGTGGAAAAGTGCATTCAAAAATATATCATCCCATTTACTTAGAGGTATCAGATGTTGATATCTGATTGCACAAGTCCCTGACCCTTTGATAGTCATTTCTGTTCAAAAGTGGGATCACAAGACTATGCAGTTGGTGATGACCTTGTCTGTCTGTTCCCCCACTTTATTGTTAGTACTGAAATGATACTTAGCAGAGACAGCCTCTCTGTAAACACTTATTGAATGTATAAATGAATAAGTCCTTTTGTACTACTGTTTTGTAACATACTGCAAATTTTAAAAATACACAAATTGTCAGAAATAAAGGTTGGAATAAATGAAAATGAATGTGACAAAAGGAATACTCCCCTAAATTTAGAAAACATTGATTAAAATACCTAAAGACATGCAAAGTTTTGGGAAATTACCACACACACATATACCTCAATCTCCATGAACGAGTATTTTAAAATTATAAAATCAGTAACTGAAGCTGGGCTTGGTGGCTCAGCCTGTAATCCCACACCTTTGGGAGGCTGAGGTGAGTGTATTGCCTGAGCCCGTGGGTTCAAGACCCGCCTGGGCAGCAAGACCTCATCTCTACAATAAATCAAAAAATCAGTCGGGCGTGGTAGCACGCGCCTGTAATTCCGGCTACTTGGAAGACTGAGGCGGAAGGATCGCCGGAGCCCAGCAGGTCAAGGCTGCGGTGGCCGGGAGCGGCCACTGCACTCCAGTCTGGGCGACAGAGTGAGACTCCAACTCAAAAAAAAAAAAAACCAAAAAAACCAGTAACTGAAATATTTATTTATTTACAATGATATATATCCTGCCTAAATTTACCTGTTGGACAAATTGCTTTATGCATTTGGTCAAATTGCATTTAGTCAGATTGTTCCCAACTAAGCTGTATAGTTCACATGCTAGGCAGTGGAATCCTGAAATGGGAGATGCAGTCTCTTTTCTTGAGGAATTCAAGAATGCACCAGGTCACAAAGGAGAGACATAGATAACTTGGGATTTGTATGGACCGGGGAATCTTCTCAAAAGAAGGACTTGAGATGACCAGCAGGAGGGCAGAAGCTATGTCTTATTGGACTTACTATTTATAGCTTCATAGAGACTCTGTATGAAAACATTTTATTGGATAGATAAATGAAATCAAGTTGAAGATGCAGGGGAACATGTTTAAAATGATGAATCTTGGGATTTAAACTGGATTTTAAAAAATCCATGCTTCAAAGGAAGCATATATGTAGGGAGAAATGAAAGAGTAGACATCTTAAAAAAAAAAATCAAAGAAAACCCCTAATGGAAAATGAAAGACAGAAAATTGGAATGATGGAAGACTGAGATTGAAGAAAAGAGTAAGAGGCTAAGGTTTCTGAGAAACTCTTTCAGATCATGATAAGCCTTGAGTGGCTCTTTCAGGTAAGAGGTGGCTGAAGTGGGGTAGAAATAATAGTGTTAGTGAAATTAATAAATTATGAGGTTAGAATATTGAGGATGTGTTATATAGAGGACATGGAAGTTGCCAAAGAGGTGTTAGCTCTCAGTATGTTAGTTGATCTTAACTCAAAAGGTAAAAAGACAGTCATGATCTTAAATTCTTGTGATTTGTGCCAAATTTAAAAGACGGAATTCTGAGGTCAAAGACTCAGAAATGGTTTACTTTGATTAGGTGTTCCCCAAGTGGCATTAATATGAAAGAAAGAGAGAAAGAAAGAATGGAAAGGAAAGGAAAAGAAAGGAAGAAGGGAGGGAGGGAAAAGAAGAGAAGAAAGAAAAAGAGAAAAGAAAAGAAGGAAGGAAGGAAAAATGAAAGAATCCCCATAACACAACACTTAGGTTTTCAAGACATGAGACTATTGCTGCTAAAGCTGTACAAAAAAGAGGGGAAACCCATTTTCTGCACTTGGGTTGGAAAGATGAATGGGCGGGGAGATACCTCTTATCAGCAAGGGTGCCTGAACGAAGCATATTTGTATACCTAACCCTTAACTGTACCACACAATATCATAATAAAAAATATTGATTATTAAAAAAAAAAAGATGAATGGGCTGTGTGCAGATGGTCTGGCCAGGATAGTGGTGTCAGTGTGAATGTTTGTGCTCAGTGTGTCTTTAGGAATACAAATTTCTAAACTGTACACTGTGAAAGGACATTAGATGGAGTCAATATATTCAATGAGCAGCCATTTTAACACTGCCTAGAATCTGTCATATTTTTCTAGCAGTTCACTTTAATTTACCCTCTAATCACTTGCCAAGGACTGGTTTCTCAGAAGGAGCTATTGATCATTGTTTTACAACCCCCTTCCCAACTTGTTTTGTAAACAGGTTAATCTAATCAACCCTCCACATGGCAGCAGTCATGTGACTGGCCCACCCATTTGCCTGCTATCCATTGCCTGACATCAGCACCTGTGTTTACATGCCCTCTGTGATGATGTGGAGCAGACCACCACCCAATCACCTTAATGACCTGCCACCATCAAAGGGAAGGTTTAAAAGTATTCAACCTCAAGCAACCATGGTCATTGCTTTGTTAATCTCTGGTCTAGTCACATGGCTCTTTGAGCTATGATTGCCATGTTTCCTAGCTTTGGCTCCTTCCCCAACCTTAGGGAGGTGAATCCTCTCTCCAATTTACTTTTTAAATAAACTATATTTTCCAATCTAATTTTTGTGCAATTCTTTGCATCTTTGGCATGACACTGGATCGTAGACAGTCCTGTCTGGTCTGACCTAACATTTTGGAGGCCCCAATGGGAGATTTCGGCCTAACACACTGGATTAAAAAGATCCTAAATTCATCAGCCTAAACATTAAAGTAACTGACTTCTGCACTTTAAATGCAGTTTGGCTTTGGAGAAGATGATCTTCCTGTACTGAAGCAAAGAAGTGACTGCCAGTAGGTCCTAGTGCCTCTCCAGAGTTACTGTGTGTGTGTGTTAGTACCTCTCCAGAGTTACTGTGTGTGTGTGTGTGTGTGTGTGTGTGTGTGTGTGTGTGTGTATGTGTATGTGTGATTCAAGTCCTGCATCTGCAGTGGGAAAAGGAGGGAGTGAGCTGGGACAGTGGTGCACATACTCCTCTCCAGTAGTAAAAGATGGGAAAATGCTAGAGAAAGTTTAAGGATAAGGTAAAGCTGAGGAGGGCTAATAAACGAAACATTTTATGCAACAGTGTAGAGCAGAGCCGGATGGGAGCCTGAGGCCAACGGAAGGTCAGGAATTATTTAAAATGTTGACATTTACTAATTACAGATTTTACATTACTCTCGATTTTTAAAAACATTGCATTCAAATTTTTCTTTTGATGACTGGTTTTGGTCCTTAAAATTTACACGAGAGACCAATGCCTTGCTCACCTCATCCTCGTCCTTACAGATTAAGGCTTCCCTGGTCTTCATTCCAGGGACCATGAAGTAGAAATGCCTGGAGATGGAACCATGTGGTGCTTTCAGGTAACACCAAATTCATTGCCAAAATGAGGGCATTTAATGGGCAAATAGAATGAAGTCATATTATTGCTAGCCACAAGCACATTGCTGAACTAAAGCAATTAAGGACTGGGACATTAGTGAGGTGGGAGCTGTTGCCAAATGCCATGACATTAAAAAATAAACTATTGACTTTGATCATACCCAGTCCAAACATATCTAAATGTGAGAGAATCATGAAACTAAAGTGAATTATATCCAAATATAGTGGCATTTGGGTGGGACTAGCAATAATATGGCTGCATTCTATTTGCCCATTAAATAGAATGGCGGGGCTCAGGCTCTTTAGAAAATATGAATTCAGAATACATTTCACCTACACTTTTGGGATAAAGTTTTTGAAGACCTTCTTGATTATGCTGATATTAATTTGAAACTTTTTTTGGTGTTTACATTTTGTTTTTTAAGTGTCAGTAGATCATCTCTATCTAAAGTACTTTAAAAGATTAGGATCTGCTACTAAAGGTGTTTCAAAGGTAGTTTTTTACCTTTTAAAAGGTAACTACTGATGCCAAAGTCCGTGACAATAATGTTAAAGTAGACAGGCAAATCCTCAAAAGTATGCATTTAATGTCTTGTTCTTTTCCTTGCTGTCATCAGCTAATTGTGCGGGATTCTGTCTGAGACAGGGAGTGTCTCTGTGCATATGTGTTGTTTTTGTTTTTGTTTTTTAGGATGGGAATTTTTCTCTTTCTGACATTGGTGCTCAGCCAATAAGGAACCTGCACCCTCTGCACCAGTCCCGTGGGAGCTTGAGCACAAGGAAAGTGAAGATTTGATACTTAACACTTAATCTTTTAGTTCACCACTGAAATTTGACACATTGTGTAGTATGAAAATACATGACGCAGTTGGTCAGACTGGTGAAAAAATGGTGAGAATTGGAATAATAGGCTCTTTTACTAAATGTGGGCGCTTGAACAAAAATCACCACACCTGTGATCCCTAACTGTCTTATCTGTAATTTGGGGAAAATGATACTTCCTTAATGTAAATAATGCATGTTTTTAGCTGATCTACATGTTCTAGGTTGGACAGTTACCAGGAAAGTTTTCACAGCTTTGTCTGTTGGTTCTTGGTAGGCATTGAGAGCATTTCTGACTGTCACAATACATCAGGTGGGTGGGAGCCAGGGACACTAGATAGTTTCTGGTGTGAGTCCCTCAAAACAAACAACTGTCCTGAATTTCTAATGTTCTTCTAGACACCTATAGCTGTGAAAAACTCACATATAACCATCTGAATGCAGAGCCTAATTCCATTTTGTGTGTAAGTTCCATTTGTTTTGCAAAGTTTTAATTGCAAGAATACAATTACTATGCAAATTGAGGAAAGATTATGCTTTATTATGTTCAGAAATTCATCAAGAGCATTTCAATGTTAAAAAAATAGCATCACCAATTACAATGACTCATACATGAATTACCAAGACAACGTATTCATTGTATACATTCACAGTTTTTGACTTTATGGCGATTCTACCCATAGGAGCAATTGTTCAGCATTGTAAATGTCCTGTAGTGATACTTGAGTTCATATATAATTACATATTATTTTACTTTATTACTTTTTTTTACTTCTTCTTTATAGTTAGGATATTATCTTGATTTATTTTTCAAATTATATATATAATTAGGGCATGTTATCTGTGGATGTTATTTCAGGAAAGTAAAAGAATGACAATTTTTAAAAATATAAAGAAAATCACAACAAAATACCTCACATTCATGAGACTGTCTAAAATTTAAAAGGCAGACAGTCCTGATGTTGGTGAGAATGAGAAGCAACTGGAACCTGCCACACTGATGCTGGGGGTGTGAAATGACACTACCATTGTGGAAAACTGGGAGTTTCTCATGAAGTAAAACACCTCTACTCTGTGTCTCAGTAATTTTATTCCTAGCTGTTTATGCAAGATATATAAAAGTATACGTCAAAAAACTTTTGTTCTATGTGGAGAAATGTGAGGCATAATTAGGCCAGCAACAATTGGGTAAATTACATTGAGGAAGGACATCTCAAGATTTTATAAAAGTTACAAAAAAACTTACTGATCACAGTGAGGGCTGTAAAAGCTCACCGACCAACTGCAGGTCATTGTAGTAAACTAAACTTTAGCTGCAGTAAATGGAAAAGCAGTGAACCATTGCTGTTAATTAATGTTATTTTTAAAAACCAGAATGCCACACTTGGCCATCTTGCAGGACCCTCCGTTAACTTCCCTCTTATACTCCTCTGCCTCTAGGCAGCCTCCCTGTCCCCCAAAGAGCCCAGTAAACCCCCCTCAGACCTGGTTTCTTTGCAGATGCCAAATGGCCTCCCTTTTCCATTCTGCTTTGTTCTCTTCACAGCATGTCTTTCCTTAAAGAAATCTTCCTTTCTTAATCCATAACTGTCTTGGTAAATACTTTCACCACCCATGACATTGGCTTCAGCTAGTCATGCACATGGCACTTTATTTATAATAGTCTCAGAATGGAAACAGCCTAAATGCCAACAGGTAAATATACAAACAACCCCTATAGAATACTACACAGCAATACAGAAAAATGAACCCCTGGTACATATTAGAACATGGATAAATCTCAACAATTTATGTTTAGCAAAAGGTGATGGATGCCATTTATATGAAGCTTTTTTTTTTGAGTTGGAGTCTCATTCTGTTGCCCAGGCTGGAGTACAGTGGCATGCTCATGGCCACCACGGCCTCGACTTGCTGGGCTCAGGTGATCCTTCCACCTCAGCCTTCCAAGTAGTTGAAAATGCAGGCTAGGGCCACCGTGCCCTGCTAATCTTTTTATTTATTGTAGAGATGAGGGCTTGCCAAGTTTCCCAGGCTGGTCTTGAACCCGTGAACCCAGGCAATCCTCTCACCTTGGCCTCCCAAAGTGCTAGGATTATAGGCGTGAGCCACTGCACCCACTGTGTGAAGCTTTAGAACAAAAACAAACTAGCCTGTGTTGATTAAGAAAATCAGAACAATGATCACCTCTGAGGCATGAAGGTTGATGAAGAGGAGTACATGGAGCCTTTAGGGTAGATGGAAATGCATATATTTCACAACATCCGTCAGTTATACACTTAACATTCATTTTATAGTATATAGGTTATGCCTCGGTTAAAACAAAGAATATTGAGTAAAAAAGGAAAACCAAAAGAGGTGGGGATACGACTGAGTTGAGAACTGCCTCTTTAGGTATAAAGTTCCACCTGGAAAGAAAGAACAAAGAGGGCCAAGAGCATTTATTGGCGACAACAGGTGGGGGTGAGGCTGCTGAGTGTAAGGAACTTGAAGCATTGGACCAGGATTGGTCCATGGGCACCCTTGGGGGTTGCCAATTTCACATCACTGACACCTGGCTGGACACCCATGTGGACCTGATGCATCTTAGGGGAGGCTGGCAAACATCAAGAGGCAGAATTTGGACCAGGATGGAAGATTCGTGGACACCAAGCTTTCTTCTGTGTCATCTGCCATTTTGGGAAGGAGGAATGAGTTCTATAGAGAATGGAGAAGTAACCCCAATGGAAAGTCACTGTTTAACACTGGAGGAAATACGTGACCTTTAATCTATAGGTTTAACTTTTCTTTAATGGTAGGAATGAGAATCTGAGAAAAGACCAAGTATAGAACATTCCCCTCCCCTGCTTTCACCCATGCTGAGTCCTACTGTTATGACTGAGTAAGCAAGAAGCAGCTACACCAGTAAGTTGAGTTTAATTAATTATGAATATAATTATAAATGCACGGGTCAAGAGTAGGAATGAAAACTCTTGACAAATTGGTACAGTTTGTGACAAGCTTTTATAGGTAAAATTTGCAGCATTGACTACATAGCAACTTGGTGACCATAGCAACTATTAACTAACAACTTGGCAACCAAAATGGGAACTTCGATTGTTAGGGAGCTTTGATTAATTTCATGTCAAGTAGGTATAGCCAGTGCCCAGAAAGTCCCTGGAGTTCTGCCATTAAGATATAGTATAAGGTAGTTACATAGAGACAAGGAAGAAAGATCATTATACAATGGAGTTACCTTGGTTAGGTCATTAACAGAATATAAGAACAAACTATGAAAATTTCAAAGCGTAACATTTGACTTCAGCTAACAAAGCATATAATCACATGGAGCTTATCGCAAAGGAGTTCTGTAGCAGTCAGCAGGCAACGATCAGCATAACCTGCCCAAAAGAGACAAAGCTGGGGGTCTGTGGTCATGGGAATGTTACTGTAATCACACGTAGGCATTGATTCTTAGGTCAGTCAGGTAACTAAGATGAAAATTTTAAACAAAATGGAATAAGCTGGTAAATATTATTATTTTGCTAGCAAACTGATTTTATTAACTGATTTAGCTTATTTCATTCCCCCTTTTAGTTGTGCATGAGTCAACACATTGACTCTTCAGTTAAAGGAAGGGAATTATAATAGATTCTGGTATACAGAATTTTTGTTGAGTTGATTTGTTTCTTGACAAAGTTAACAAACCAGTTTAAAATGCAAGGTCCAATGAGTAGACCAAGGAACAGAAGTATGAGAGGTACTGCTAGACTAGTAAGCAAGGTAGTCAGCCATGGGTTCCAATCAAACAAGAATTGGAACCAGGACTTATTATTGTTTCATTTTTTTCATTGCTGGTTTATGTTTTCCCAGACCTTTTGGAGAGTTTCTTTGATGATTCCTGATGTATTGGCATAGAAACAAGAAGTTTCTCCTAGAGCAGCACAAAGCCCTCCCTGAGACATGAACAATAAATCAAAACCTCTCCGATTTTGGAGGATGACCTCAGCTAAAGAATTTACTTGGTTGTGAAGTTTTCTATTGATGACTGTACATATTCTAGGTCAGCATTTATGTTTTGGATTAAACTGGTTAGTCCCGTGAGTCCTGTTTCTCTGAGGATTAAAGCAGCAGTGCTAAGTGCAGCTGTCCCAGTCACACTTAATCCAACTAAAGAAGGGACTAACAGAGGAGCAGCATGCCTTTTTCGAGTACCAGGTGGTGAAATTAAAAGAGCACCCTTGGGGCCACTGTGGACATATAACCAAGGATGTACATGAACAGTGATACATAAAACAGGCTTATTGTTTAACATTTCAGCAGTAATACAAGTAATTGATCCTAATAAACAAGCAAACCACATATTGGCAGATGCAGTATAAGCTTGGGAATGAGTTATGGTCTTAGTAAGAGATAAATTTCAGAAAGTGGAGAAGCTGTTAAATTGAAACTTGCAGTTATTAAACAAGAGGCATTTCCAGTTATATCTCCTATGGTGACATGAACAGTCTTTGGAATGCAAGTTGTTTTAGCTGCATTGCTCTGGATAGGAGTTTCAACTCCTATTCCTATGTAATATGGAGGTTTTGATTTTAAACAAAGCCAGCAATCTGATGCTAATTGAGGCCAAATGTTATTAACCAAGTGGTGCATATGAGTTAACATAGGAAACAAACTAGGGGGTTTCTGGACTGGAAAGCTTAATCCCAAAGACTTTGGAGCTGGTTCAGGAGGTGCTTGTGGATGAAAGTCAAACATAGGGTCCTATAACTCAGTTAAGGCTCCTATGGGTATAGGTTTATGGTTGATGGTTCGCCTTTGAATAGTAAATAAGGTGCCCTGGTCATACCCTGTTGGGAGCTGGCCATGGAAGCCCACTGAGCATTAAGGATCAGGGAGGGCCATTGACCCTGAGACCACTAGGATGTGTTCAGGAGCTGTTGACCCCATTTCCTCTCCCTTTTTCTGCTAAACACTATAACCAGAAAAAGCTCCTGTAAACTCAAGCATGAAACTCTGAGACTGGGATGAACAAGCTAACTTTAGAAACTCATTGTTCCCATTTTTTCATAGACTTCGGTTTTGGCCGTGGTACGATTCACAGTTCAAACTTGGGTCACATTTGAGAGCCCAATTGCTGGTAACAGGCTTTTTGTATTATGATTAGAATTAAGAAATTCATATAGAAGTTAAGGTAGATATATAGGATTTTAGAGTAGCCATTTTGTTAAGAGATTGTAATCAATTTTTCCAAGAAGTGGCCCACTGTGAACTTTGTACTGGGTCACATTCTGGAGAGCCCAGCATGATCTTTGGACAGGGCCACATTCTTTAGGAACTGGTTTAGGCTATATTTTTTATAGGTTTCCATAGCAATTGTGTAAGTTAGGACTAGTGGAAATTAGCATAGAAGAGGAAAGTTAATAGGATAGGTGTTGTGTGATTTTGTAAGATGTTGTATGTTGTAAATGTTATTGGTTACTAAGAACGTATTGGAACAGAAAGGCAATTTTAGGTTTGCTCTTCCTCATGCCTGAAAGACCAACTGGGAGAAAGGGGACACCCCTCATGCACCTGGCTTTGTGTTCACGTGAAAAGCATGTGAGTTTAATTGTTTTGTGTAAAATTTGGGGATAAATACCTGCTGTAAACCTCCAATAAATGGTTTCTGCTCTAAATAGGAGTCCAGTCCCTTTCTTTCCTTATTCGCCGATGCCGTCTCAACTCCAGTGACCTCCAACCCTTGCAGGAGCTGGACTCCCAAAATATCCTTTCATGTACAACTGTACACCCCAGGTTTTTCCAGTCCTGATGAGTGATGGAGTAGATCAGTATACCTTTATGTATACAGGCTGTTCTGAGCCAGAGGTTAGCCAAACAATGATTTGGGAAGTGTCATCAGGTCCTCCACTATAAGTTGCAATGGTGACACATTCCCAATTTGGACAAAAGAATTCATTTTCCTGCATACATTTATAATTTTGGGGGTTACTGGGGCAAAGGTAGATGTCTGTAGTTTTTATGAATTTAAGAGTTGCTCACTGGGTACACATTTCAGTAAAGAAGTGGTTTGGTACCCCATCTGCCATAGGAATTCTGGCTGCCCAGTCAGAGATTCCAGGTCTTCGAAATACACATTTTTTTTCCCACAGGTACTAGATCAGGAAGATTTACTTTAAATAAGATTAGGTTTGAGTTAGGGGTCCAATTTTGGACAGCTGAAACATGTCCTGAAGTAAAGGAACTTAAAGTAAAGGTATAAGTATTATAACAAGCTGAACTTAAAGGGGTGTTTGCTAGAATAAACCAAGGTAAACTTATTTTAAGCATAATAAAGCAATAATACATGAGAAATAAAACAGTGTTAACAGAACTTTCTTATAGCATGGCCATTCTGCAGGAGCTGCAGTAAGCAGTGCTGCTTTAAATCCTAGAACAAGTGGGATAACAAAAAGGAAAGGCAAAGGATGAGTGCAGTGCATTCAGTTATGGTCAATGTCTCACAGTTTCTGCTGCTGGCTAGTCAGGTGGTGTAGGACAATGGGCTCTGAGGGTGATTTTGAGAGGATTATCAGGATGTTGGTTTACAGTCCAGTTGTTGGGCAGAGGGGCAGGTCAGCGTTCCAACTGCAGGCTTGGCTGAGCCAGGCTTCAGCGTCCACAGCTTCCTTGACTTGTGAATGATGAATCCAGGTTGGTATTCCACTAACCTTGAGTGACGTTGGGGTGGTGAGGATGACTTCGTATGGTCCTTTTCAGGAGGGGCTCAATCCTTCTTTCTGGAACTTTTTGACATAGACCAGATTTCCAGGCTGGAACGGATGATACAGTGTGGAAGTTGGAGTTGGCAGTACAGCATGGACGTTGGTGTGGACAAGGTCCTCTATCCACTGTAAAGACTGGAGATACTTTAACAGAGATTGATTAGTAAGCTCTTCAAAAATAGGATCCCGTAAGTGGGGTTTCTGGACTGGAAAGCTTAATCCCAAAGACTTTGGAGCTGGTTCAGGAGGTGCTTGTGGATGAAAGCCAAACATAGGGTCCTGTAACTCAGTTAAGGGTCCTATGGGTATAGGTTTATGGTTGATGGTTTGCTTTTGAATAGTAAATAAGGCGCCCTGGTCATACCTTTTCACGTACAACTGTACACAATAGGTTTTTCCAGTTCTCCATGAGTGATGGAGTGGATCAGTAACCTTTATGTATACAGGCTGTTCTGAGCCAGATGTTAGCCAAACAGTGATTTGGGAAGTGTCATTAGGTCCTCCACTGTAAGTTGCAATGGTGACACATTCCCAGTTTGGACAAAAGAATTTATTTTCCTGCATACATTTATAATTTTGGTGGTTACAAAGGAGGGGGTCTTCCAAACATTTCATAGGGAGTAAATCTACTCTTATACAGGGTACATCTAGCTCGAAGGAGAGCTAGCGGTAAGAGAGTTACACCCATTTTTCACCAGTTTCTATTATTAATTTAGATAAAGTGTTTTTTAAAGTCCGGTTCATGCATTCTACCTGTCCAAGCTTTGTGGTCAGTAAGCACAATGCAGTTTCCATTTGATTTCAGTGCTTTACAAACCAGCTGCACCATGGATGAGGTGAAGGCAGGACCATTGTCTGAGCCAATAGAAAGAGGAAGCCTGTACCTAGGAATTGTTTCATTTAATAAGTATTTTGCAACTGTAAGGGCAGTTTCATTTCTTGTGGCAAACGCTTCTACCCATCCCGAAAAAGTGTCTACAAGCCAGGCTCGGTGGCTCAGCCTGTAATCACGTGCCTTGGGAGGCTGAGGTGAGTGGATTGCCTGAGCCCGCAGGGTCGAGACCCGCCTGGGCAACTTGGCGAGACCTCATCTCTACAATAAATCAAAAATAAATAAATAAATAAATCAACAAATCAGCCGGGCATGGTAGCACATGCCTGTAGTTCCAGCTACTTGGAAGGCTGAGGCGGAAGGATCACCAGAGCCCAGCAGGTAGAGGCTGCAGTGGCTGCTCCAGTCTGGGTGACAGAGTGAAACTCCAACTCAAAAAAAAAAAAAAAAGTGTCTACTAACACCAGTAAATAATTGTATCCCGCATGTAGAGATTTTATTTCAGTAAAATCTTTTTCTTATTGTTCACCAGGGCTTAATCCTCATGCCCTGATTCCTGGAAGGGGTTTTGGTCCTCCCTTGGGATTGATGTGAGCACAAGCAGGACACATTAAAGTTGCTGAATCAGCTTGGTCTTTTAAGTTATTGATAATATAAAGATGGTTTAACAGTTCAGCCATTTTGGTTCTTCCTAGGTGGGTGGTAGAGTGGAGTTTTTATTAATTTTTCTGCAAGAACTTCAGATAGGACAATTCTGGAGTCTTTAACCCATCAGCCATCAGGTTTCTTGAAAGCTCCTGCCAGCTGTGCAGTCTCTTATTCTCTACGTGTATATCTGGGCTTCTGTGGGAGAGAAGGGACTGGAAAAGTTTTAGCTGGTAAAATAGGGGTTCAATTGGGAGTTCTGCTGCTTCCCGAGCTGTCTGGTCTGCCAGGTGGTTTCCAATTGTTTCTAGAGTGTCAGATTTTTGGTGACCTTTACAATGAATAACAGCTATCTCTTTAGGAAGCCAAACAACTTCCAAGAGGACTAATATTTCTTCTTTATTTTTGATAGTCTTACTTGTTGCGGTGAGAAGGCCTCATTCTTTGTAGATCATGGCATGTACATGAAGTGTAGCAAACGCATACCAGCTGTCTGTGAAGATGTTTACTCGTTTTTCTGCTCCCCAATGCAGGGCCTGGGTTAGAGCAATTAACTCAGCCTTTTGGGCAGAAGTATCCTGAGGCAGTGCCTATGACCAGATTACATCATGAGCTATAGTTACCACTGCGCCAACCTTACGGACTCCATTGAGTACCAGGCTGCTACCAACTGTGAACAGGTCAGCATCAGCCTGGTGCAGAGGAGTGTCCTGAAGATCACGTCAGCTGGCCTGGGTAATGTCCAACACATCCTTGCAGTCATGCACTGGCATCTCCGGATGGTCACCAGGCAACAGGGTTGCTGGGTTGAGGCACTGAGTAGGAGAGAAAGTTAGTCTAGGCTGGTCTAGTAGTAGGATTTGATACTGAGTAATACGTGCGTTTGATGTCCAACAGCCGGAGGCTCCCTGGAGCAGAGTCTCAACAGCATGAGGAGCAGTTAGAGCCAGGTTTTGGCCGAAAGTTAATTTGTCTGCTTCTTTAAGCAGCAAAGCTGTGGCCGCAATGGCTCGAAGACAAGAGGGCCAACCAGAAGCTACCGGGTTCAGTCTCTTTGACAAATAGGCCACCAGTCTTTTTCATGGCCCTAGGGTCTGAGTGAGGACCCCTTTGGCAATTCTTTGTTGTCCATGAATGAACAAGTGGAAAGGTTTGGTAACATCTGGAAAGGCTAGTGCTGGTGCTTGGGTTAGAGTTGTTTTTATTTATTATTTATTTATTTTGAGTTGGAGTCTCTCTGTCACCCAGACTGGAGTGCAGTGGCCGCTCCCAGCCACCACAGCCTCGACCTGCTGGGCTCCGGCGATCCTTCCGCCTCAGCCTTCCAAGTAGCCGGAATTACAGGCATGCACGACCACACCTGGCTGATTTGTTGATTTATTGTAGACAAGAGGTCTCACCGCCCAGGCGGGTCTCGAACCCGCGGGCTCAGGCAATCCACTCACCTCAGCCTCCCAAAGGCGTGGGATTACAGACTGAGCCACTGAGCCCGGCTTAGAGCTGTTTTTAGTTGCTGGAACGCTTGTTCCTCAGCAGCAGTCCAATTTGGGGGTTGATCGCCTGCTGTGGCCGAGTACAAGTGTTTGGCAATTTCAGCAAATCCTGGGATCCATAGCCGACAATACCCTGCCACCCCCAGGAATTCCCATATCAGTTTCTTGGTGGTTGGCATGGGAATTCAGAGAATGGCTTCTTTCCTGGCTGAGGTTAGGGCTCGCTTGCCCCCTTGCAGCTGGTATCCAAGGTACAACACTTGGGCAGAGCAAAGCTGTGCTTTCTTTGCTGATACTCTGTAGCCCAGGTCCTGGAGAAGCTGTAACAAAACTTTAGTACCTTGTAAACGGGTATCCAAGCCTGCAACTGCAAATAGGAGGTCATCCAAGTATTGAAGCAAAGCACATTCAGGGTGTTGGGCACGGAACCCCGACAAATCCTGTTGCAAGTCCTCTCCAAAGAGGGTTGGGGAGTTCTTTAAGCCTTGTGGTAGTCATGTCCAAGTTAACTCACTGGTATCTCCTGTGTCTGGATCTGTCCACTCAAAAGCAAAAATAGGTTGGCTGACAGGAGACAGGGGAATAGAGAAAAAAGTATCTTTTAAGTCTAGCATGGTATATACCTGATGTTGAGGGAGAAGTAGACTGAGTAAAGTGTATGGGTTAGGAACAGTTGGATGAATAGTTTCTACCCACTTGTTGATTTCGCTTAAGTCTTGAACTGGACAGTAGTCAGAAGTTCCCAGTTTCTGAACTGGCAAGAAAGGTGTGTTCCATGCTGACTTGCATGGAGTCAGAATTTTGGCAGCTAAGAGTCTTTTTATATGAGGAGCAATTCCTTTCCGGGTTTGCAAACTCATAGGGAACTGGCAGACTTGGACAGGAGTAGCTGATGCCAGTAAACTTACTACCACTGGATGTTGATGTTTCACCAATCCTGGCAGGTTGGTTTCTGCCTAGATGGAAGGAAACTCCTGAGGCAACTGTAGAGGTAAGCTTGATGGAACATTTTTAGCAATAGACTTTGGAGAGGTTAAAAGATATTCTTCAGAAAATGGAACAGTTAAGAGCATTTGATATGCAGTAGGAATAAACATTTCAGTTTTATCAGGTGAAAACACAATGGTTGCTCTTAATTTCCGTAACAGATCTCCACCAATGAGAGGGAACGAACATTCAGGAGCTACTAAAAATGAGTGTGTTACCTGCTTTTGTCCCAAGTCAACAGTCCAATTAGAAGTGAATTTGCAACTGGTAATCATTCCTGTTGCTCCTTGTATTAAAAGTTGATTTTTAGACATAGGCCCTAATGGTGACTTTAGGACTGAAAGTTCTGCCCCTATGTCCATTAAGAGTTTTTAACTGGGTGGCCCCCGATAGCTGCGGTTATCATAGGCTCTTGAGGGCCCAAGGAAAAAGAGTCTTGGCCCTTTCAGTCTGAATCATTTTCTGCCCCTCTGGCCGAGGGCAGGATCAGAATGGGCTTAGGATCTGGGTCTTGGTTTTCCTGTAGAGGAGGTGATAGGTACAATCTTTGACCCAATGTTTAAGCTCCTTTCAATAAGCACACTGGTTCTTCGCTAACTTAATGTGTTTCAGGTTTTTGACCCTTTTGGCCTTTTTGGTTATCAGACTTTTGGCTTGGAGGCTTGGAACCAGTTCGTGGGGCCCTGAGGGCTGTCATTAGGATTTTGGCCTGCCTTCTTGCAGCTTTGTCAGCCGTCTGTACTGCTTGTTTCTGTTTCTCAGCATCTCAGTTATTGTAAATTTTGTGAGCTACTTCAAGCAGCTGAGAAATGTTCATTCCTGCAAAGCCTTCTAACTTCTGTCATTTTTCAAAATGATAGCTGCCTGTGCCACAAATGGCCCGAGCATTCTCAGGAGCCAAGAGGTCAAAAGGGGTGTAGGTTCGAAACGCCTCTTGGCGATGTTCAAAGAATGCCCGTGGGGACTCCTCGTGTTCCTAGAGAACCTCAGTAGTTTTAGACAAATTAATGGGTTTTTGGGCTGCCCCCTTTAAACCTGCTAATAGAGCCTGGTGATATATATTCAGTGCCCTAGATCCTGCCAAGGTGTTGGGGTCCCAATTTGGGCGAGTAGGAGGAAAATCTCTGTCCAGAATGTCTTGATTTTCCTCCTGTGTGTCCACAGTACACAGCAGAATCCAGAATGGACTTTATAGCTTCAGAGCTAATGCACTCTCGCTCCTCAGCAGTAAACGGAGTGACTAAAAGTAGTTGACAGTCATCCCACGTGGGATGATGGGTATACACACCAGATTCCATTAATGAAATAAGTGCCTGTGGCCTAGCAGAGAAACAAGGGTTTTGGGTTTGGTGCTTCCAGTTGTACAAATCAGAAGAAGAAGAAAAAGGGGTATACACCATAAATACTCCTCCTGCCCGATCCCCCGATGCTGACGGGACCTCCCAGAGGGGAAAGATTGGAACTGGATCAGCACAGGACCTAAGTCAGGCTGCCACAGGTGGAGAAGACACAAATGGGTTAGAACTGGAGGCAGCCTCAGCCATACCCGATGTTGGAGATGGCTGGGGACAATCAGGAGCCATGGAGGTAGTAGTGGGTGAGGAAGTCTAAGGAGTTTATGGTGGAGGGTGGAAGAGGACTGGATCCTCGAGAGGATCCTCACTAGAGGATGGTACAATAGGATACAATGTGCAGGAGGGAAGAGGAGCTGGACACAGTGGGACCTTAGGTTCCTGGAGGAGCAGTGTAGATGGAGTGGAGTTATTATGAGACTTAGCCTGTTCTGGTTGTTTACAGGAAGAAACGATCTGAACTTGACTGGGAGTTTCAAGAGAACATGCCATTAACCAAGGGGATGGGTTCCAGACCAAACTTAGCCACTGGTCTATATAAGGGAACTGATCCGGATGACCAGGCTTCCCTGTAACTATTTTCCAAACATCCTTGGTGATGTTAACATCTAGAGACTCTGTAGAAGGCCAGCCAACATGAAAAACAGGCCAGTTTATCTGACAGAGAGTTTGGAGTCTGCCTTTAGTAAGGTGGACACCATAATCCTCAGCAAAGGCAACAGAAAAGTTCTTTAACATACAGTCTAGAGGACTGACTTGTTTTGAGTTCTGGGAACCCATGACACACAACAAACAAAACGGCACACAAGCAAGTAACAGACAAAAATTAAAACAAAATTACAGATCCCTGGAACACCTCAGGGCAGAGAACAGGGACTCTATTCAGCCAACGTCTTGGCTTAGTGAATAGTGTCCAAAGGGTGACCTCGTCAGGACGTAATTCCCTTGATCAGAAATAAAAACAGAAAAACCGTGGTACCAGGCTCTCAAAAATACTCTTACCTCCTAGAATACAGCAGACAAACTCTGATTCTTTTGAGGTGTAGCTGCCAGTAGTTGTTCCGAGCCTCTCAGAGGCTGGTGAAAGGCTAAGGGGTCCTGAGATTTCAGGTGGCGCCTCCCCAGCACCTCTTCTCTCAGCCCAGGAGGACCAGAACGAGGCAGTGGCTTGTGCCGGCAGACAATACATTTCTCACTGGGGCCTCCAAATGTTATGACTGAGTAAGCGAGAAAAAGCTACACCAGCAAGTTGAGTTTAATTAATTATGAATTTATTAAACGTGTGGGTCAAGAGTAAGAGCGAAAGCTCTTGTCAAATTGGTACAGTTTGTGACAAGCTTTTATAGGTAAAATTTGCAGCATTTGCTACATAGCAACTTAGTGACCATAGCAACTATTAACTAATGACTTGGCAACCAAAATGGGAACTGCGACTGTTAGGGAGCTTTGATTAATTTCATGTCAGGTAGGTATAGCCAGTGCCCAGAAAGTTCCTGGAGTTCTGCCATTAAGATATAGTTTAAGGTAGTTACATAGAGACAAGGAAGAAAGATCATTATACAATGGAGTTACCTTGGTTAGGTCATTAACAGAATATAAGAACAAACTATGAAAATGTCAAAGTGTAACATTTGACTTCAGTTAACAAAGCATACAATCACATGGAGCTTATGGCGAAGGAATTCTGTAACAGTCAGCAGGCAATGGTCAGCATAAACTGCCCAAAGGAGACAAAGCTGGGGGTCTGTGGTCATGGGAATGTTACTGTAATCACACGTAGGCATTGATTCTTAGGTCAGGCAGGTAACTAAGATGAAAGTTTTAAACAAAATGGAGTAAGCTGGTTAATATAATGATATTGCTAGCAAACTGATTTTATTAACTGATTTAGCTTATTTCACTACAGCACAACTCCTCTACCAGATTTTGGGAGAATTAAAGGAGAAACAATTATCAAAGCCCCAGACTTGAATTTGAATCCACGCTAGGACATGACTCCCAGAGAGCAAGTCATTCAGCTAAAGAATAAGCACACACACACACACACACACACACACACACACACACACACACACACACACACACACACAAAGAATAAGCACAGAAAATCTGGCAGTCCCTGCAGTTACACCTAAGACGGTTGGTGTCAGCTCTGTGCCCAAAATGACAGCAGGGCTTGTGTTGGAACAAGCATGGGAAGTTCCTTTTTTTTGTATTGCTCGATTTTTTTATAATTAAAAGATAAGCAAAAACAAGCACAAACCTGTTTATCTGACGTGGTTGTAAATAAGGGAAATGAGATTGATTTGTGTCTTTCTGAACTACCATGTGATACAAACACATTATTACCATTAAATAAGAATTTTTTGTTCATAATGGAGTCCCTTTTGCTAAGCAGAGGATGCATTCCTCATGGTGCTTGTATTGTGAATACACAAATAATGTTTAAGTTAAAAACCTCTTTTTTCATGCAAAGGACACTGTCGCCATCTGCCAGCCTAATGGAGTCAATGGTCTTGAAAGTACTGTGCTCACGAGCGCCACCTGGTGGTTAACAGCATCTATGGCAAGGCAAAAATCAAAAACAGAAAAAGGGAAACTTACCCCCATGCTCCCGTTTTCCTCCCTCCACAACTTGCCTGCTTGTGTCTACTTTTCAGTATCCTCGGCTACTTGTGCATGTTCGTATTTTCCCAGTGTTTACAGAAGTTTGAGTGATGGGATAGAGTTTTTATTCTAGGAATTTGTGGAGTTTTGGTTGCACACACTCTGCTTTAAGCACCTCCAGACTGGATTTATTTCATAGTCCTGATTGCCCAGGTAAGCCTCTCTCTCTTTCAGATGGGTGACTTTTTTGTACACAACCACATGCACCTGCAGTATTTCCTTAGAAACTACCCCGTCTTGGGCTCCCTGCCTCACTCTTTCCGAGTCTCTGCTTTTTCCAGGTTATAATTGTGCTGCTTTTAAACCTCATCTCAGTTCCCATTTAGGCAAAATTTTAGGGATAATAAATTCTTTCTTTATAGTCTCTCTATTGCTCCCTTTGAAAGGAGAGTTGATAACCCTACTTTCCTGAGGATGACTCCAGAGTTTGAGACTGTCCTAAATTAATGCAAACCAAATTACATCTTTTTGCAATAAAATGAAGGTATGTGTGAAAGTTTATATTGCTCTTCTAGGCCTTCCTCTTTCAGGATCTGAAGAGACTTCTGACTTAAATGAACTCAAATCCACCCAGTTTCCCAAACCAGATACAGAGAAGATATTCTTTAATCATTGGTATGGCATCCATGGCTCGGTAATCACCAAATCCAGTCCTTGAGGAAATGAATATTTCTTCCATTCTCAATATTCTCTAAGAGAAGGGACTTCTTCCCACTCCCCAGAGGGAGAAAACCTTGAAATAAACCTCTTAGCTGCCCTCTCCACTCTTCCCCTTGATAATCCCCCAAAGGAGTTAATCTATTGGGCCTTGGTTCTCAGGGCGTCTAAACCCAGCAGGCTCTGCCCAACTCCTCCCTTCCTCTCTGGGACCACCTTGGTCTGGGCATACGGGTAGGCCTTGTGTAAGTCTCCATGCTTGGCCTCTGGGCTCTGAGAGCCAGCATCTCTGCCTTCCAATTGCTGGGCAAGGCAGAGCTTTGTGGACACTCGGGTACTGTTTGGGGATGAAGGTATAAAACCCCAACAGTCTCGGGGTGGGGAGCTGTGTGCATCTATGCAGTTGGCCAGAATCCTGGAAAGGAAGAGCGTGAGCACCTGGTAGGGCAGACATTACTCTGTTCACTGCATCTGATTTCTAACTCCTGAGCTTGCCCTTCTGCTGCTAAGGGGGTGTGAATGTTGTGGAGATGCCCTAGAACAGTCTGGAGCGCAGGGACTCCGTGTGGTGGGCAGCTGCCCTGGAAAGCTGACTAGAGCCACAACAGATGGTGTGAGCAAGATACACATTTCTGTTGTGCTTCTGGATTGGAGGGTTGTTACTAACACATAATCTAACAATGAATATGCCTCTGATGCTGAATCTATATCACTTGAATCCAGTCTTCTAATTCATTTGGAATGTCTTTATGTCATTTTTAGGTTATTTGTAATAAAGTTGATGTGCTTTAACCCATTCTGTAAGGGTTTTGTTTAGTTTTATTTTCCAGTGGAGAAATTCAGCCCATATCTGGTCACAATATTAACTTTTATGTTAGGGTTTAGTTATATCAGTAAGTTTTGAGGGGTGTGTGTGTGTGTGTGTGTGTGTGTGTGTGTGTGTGTATTTCCTTTCTACCTTGGAGGTGAGTTTTTATTTTTTTGAGTTGATGTGGTTATTTGTTATTTTTTCTGAAAGATTTAGAACGTATATAATTGATTTTAACAATGTATGTGGCTGCCTAAAGAATCCCAAAGACTTTTAACAAGGCCTGAAATGCTTTTCTAGAAATAATACATACTTGTTTTAGACATTTGAAATAAAACATTCTGGTTTTACACATCTGGATACAATTAATTTTAAAAGGCCTCAAATGCCCCTCTAAGAAATACTGTCATTAATATTTGTTGAACATCATCACCTTATGCATAAATATTGGTAGAAAGGTAAAGCTGGGTGTGGTGGCTCATGCCTGTAATCCCAGAACTTTGGGAGGTTGAGGCAGGGAGATTGCTTGAGTCCAGGAGTTCGAGACCAGACTGAGAAACATAGCAAGCCCTACAAAAAATGAAAAAAATTAGCCAGGTGTAGTGGTACACGCCTGTAGTCGCAGCTACTCGGGAAGCTGAGACACAAGAATCACCTAAGCCCAGGAACCCATGTGGTGAGCCATGATTGTGTCACTGCACTCCAGCCTGGGTGATACAGTGAGACCCAGACTCAATAATAATAATAATAATAATAATAATAATAACAAATAAAAGGATACATTAACAAAATAGAACTCGCGGATTGAATTTAAAATGCATATCCCAAATGAGGTTACATTGTCCTAAGTGGGATGATGAATGTTGTAAGTGATAGATGTTAAGATGAACTATCAACTGCTAAGAGGGTAGATTCGTAAGAGGTAGGCAAACCACACCAAAGAGGCAGCATCATATTTAGTTGGTAAAGAACTTTAAAGAGGTTGCCACTCAAGTTCATAACATCTAGAAGCTGGGAGAAAACTTCAACCTCCCATGAAGTGGAAACCCCTCCTCAAGAGCCTCACAGAAGACCACACTGCCAACCACACCATGGCACACCAGAGGGCATGCCACTCCCACACCGCGGTGGCTCAACACAACCTTTGGAGAAGCTGTCATCTTTACCATGAACCAACATGTAGGAGTGAAATGCCTGGAAGTCTGAATAGCCTTGTCCTTGGTCACACTCGACGGCTCGGCGAGGAGGAGACTCTGTAGCGCGCACTCTGCCAGGCATTTGTATACTTCCTTCAGTAAACAGTCTCAGTAATCTCAGCAGCCTTCCTGCCAGCCATTAACACAGAGGGAGCTAGACTGCTGGATGTGAGCTCTGACCTGGCCCACACGGAGACAGAACCAAGGTTTGCCCAGGTTAGACTGCCCAACTCACAGCCGCTGGAGTAGTTGGCCATTTGAGGCTGATGCCATCGGCTCTGTGTCTACATGTCAGACACAGGGGAAAGAAAGAAGAGACCAGAGAAAACATGAGAATTCCACACAACCACCGGGTGAAATCTAGAGAATACCATGGAATCCCCCTGATCTAAATAGTCTCAATGATAATCACAACTTTACATGACCAAAAAAAGACCCTCTTTTTTTTTTTGAGTTGGAGTTCCACTCCGTCGCCCAGACTGGAGTGCAGTGGCCGCTCCCAGCCACCACAGCCTCGACCCGCTGGGGTCCGGTGATCCTTCCGCCTCAACTTTCGGAGTAGCCGGAATTACAGGCATGTGCTACCACGCCCAGCTGATTTTTGATTTATTGTAGAGATGAGGTCTCGCCAAGTTGCCCAGGCGGGTCTCGAATCCGCGGGCTCAGGCAGTCCACTCACCTCAGCCTCCCAAAGGCACCGGATTACAGGCTGAGCCACCAAGCCCGGCTAAGACCCTCCTTTTTAAATGGCAGTTTCCCAGAAACCACGAGGTGGAGGCTGATAGGGCTACATGGCCCCCGTCGCGCGGGCCTGAGGTGGCCGTTAGTTGGGAGCCCAGGCCTGGACCCCCACCCACCGTCGGCTGCCAGGAGCGTCCCCCGCTCTGCAGGTGTCCACCCACCCGTCTGGCTGCTGGGAGCGTCCCCCCCACCCCTGCGTGGGCAGGTGTCCACCCACCTGCCTGACCGCCGGGTCCCAGTCGCGAAGTGAGATGCTTGGCGCGTCCTGCGTGGACAACCGACCAGCTGGGGAGAGTCGCTCCCGCCAAGGCCGGCAAGAGGCCTCCGCGCTGGCATTTAGGGAGAGGGGGCTCCGCACAAGACCATCACCTGGGCCTCCCTGCAGGTGCTGCTGGGCGCCTGCCTCATCGTCGCGGGCTGCCTTCTGCTGGCGGGCTACCTGCTCCCTGTGAGCGCCCCCCGGGCCGTACCCTTCCTGGTCGTGGGCCTCCTAGTGTTCCTGCCAGGGTTCTACCACCTGGTGGTAGCCTACGGGGCATCCCGGGGCCTCCAGGGCTGCTCCTACAACGACCTTCCCAGCTAGGCACCGCCCACGAGGAGGAGAGTCGCGGAGGGAGCGGAGCAGAACTTCCAGGCGAGGGCCAGTCGCTGGGAGTCCACCCCAAGGACCGGAGACCTGGCGGCTTCACAGATGTCGAGCAGAAGCGTGGCCAGAGTGTCTACGTGCGTCTCCAAAACGTCAGCCGAGTTTGCGACCAGCCATGGAGCAGCTGGGACATGTTCTGCTTTTCATCTTCTGGTTCTGGCGAAAGCTCTTGACACAACTTTCCACATGGACCTACATGTATAGTGAAAGAACAGCCAGGACGACTGTGGGGGAGTGAGGGGTCACAGTAGAGCCGGGGCTGTGCCCACCCCACTCAGAGTGAGAAGTTTCCTTTAAATAGTCCTTACTGGCAGGTTTACCATGTGGCCAATGGGAAGAGGTGGTATGGCTAATTTCACAATATTAAGTATTTCATTTTGAAAATGTATGATGATCCTATCTCCCACACTTATCTCTTTGCGTTTTCTGGGTGATCCTGGTAATCAGTTTGGGTGATCAGTTTGGGAAACTACAGGCCGGGTGCAGTGGCTCACACCTATCATCCCAGCACTTTGGGAGGCTGAGGCAAGAGGATTGCCTGAGCCCAGGGATTCAAGACCAGCCTGGGCAACTTGGTGAGACCGCCTCTCTACAATAAATTAAAAAAATTAGATGGGCATGGTGGTGTGCACCTGTATCATCCCAGCTATTTGGAAGGCTGAGGTGAAAAAATCACCTGAACCCAGCAGATTGAGGCTGTGGTGGGTGTGAGTGTGCTATGCATTCCAACCTGGATGACAGTGAGACTCTGATTCAAAGAAAAAAAAAGATAAACACTACAGTTGCGTTGTGCAGAGGCCCCATGAACTGCAGAGTTAGTCAGAACTGGCTTAAATCTCATACTCAAACTTACCATCTGTATGACCTAGGACAAATTACCTTAAGACTCAGACAGAGTTTGGAACCATAATTCCTACTAGTTAGGGTCTCAGTAGGGGTCCAATGAAGACTTTATATCAACAACATGACACACAGGTGTTTCCAAATATGTTAATTCCTCACTGAAAAACAGGATTCTATGGAAGATCGCACATAAAATTAACTAAAGCCACAGCAGGCTGCATCCATTCACCTCAAGCTAACCTAGAAAAGTTGGTCACCCAAGAGACTCAGGCTGCTAATGGGTAGTTACAGTCTTGGTTTAAAGCAGGACACTGACTTGCTTTTTATTTGCATTAAGCTTCTCCTCCTGAGTCTATCTGGGAATGAAGCAGAATCCAGATTTGTGGGGCCTCGTATCATTGGGAGGAGTCACTAAAGAAAAAGAGTACAAAACTGTGACTACAAGGTTCAGTACAAGGCGTGGCTGTGGGACCAGGTAAGGATGGGGCCCTGAACTGAGCTTTTGTTGCTCTGTGGTAAGTCTGGCCCTGGTAGAAAAGGCTCTAGAGGAAAGGACTGAATGTGAGATGTCTGCATTTAGGGCTGGGGCTCTGGATTCAAAGCAACAATCCCTTAGTGGGTAAAGGTCATCTCCCTAAAGAACAGCTTTCTGGAGGATTGTGTCCTCTTAAATAAAGGCTGTAGGCTTGGTCGTGTGAAAGATAAAGAGTGTATTTTCTCTACAAGGAATATCGAACATTTACAAAAGATAAGAGAGATGCTCTTAAGTTTATGATCTTAAGAGCTTGGTAGCTTTCATGTGCACAAATGAGTGGGGAAAGAGATGAATTTCTAAGTCTTAGTTTGAGAACTAGCAACTTTCACTAAGTGAATACAGCTACCGTAAGCTGAAATTTGTGTGAGCTTTGATAGCGTTATAATAATCCTCCTATCAAAAACCACAGAATATACAGAAAAGTTCACTGGAAAAGTAACTCATGAAATAGGTCACCACAATCTTACCATGAATAATTAAAATTATAAAGGACTTAGGCAGGGCATGGTGCCTCACACTTGTCCCAGCAGCTTGGGAGACTGAGGTGGGAGGATCGCTTGAGGCCAGTTTAAGACCATCCTGGGCAACACAGTGAGACTCTGTCACTTTTTAAACAATAATTTTTAAAAATGATAAGGAAATCAGTTATGTAAAGGCATAGTGCCTTTTGAGTATAAAGACTACTTAATCAAATGTACAGTGTCAGTTAAGGAATGCCAATTTGGGAATCAAAGATCCAAATAAAAGCAATAGTTTAAATGTTCAGAGATGCATCTTACAACAAAGAGAAAATTAGGAAAATAAAAGGAGCATTACTAGAGCATGATCACACTATAGAAGATGACATTAGAAATGTAAGCGTTGTTTTAATTCTAGACATAGTATGTATAATATAAATTATATGATAACTTTAACATTTTTTGGTTAACCAAGTCACTTTTCTGATTACTCTTATTGAATTATAAACTATATATATTCAGATTTTCTTTTGTTATTCAAAGTTTAGACCAATTTCCTAGAACAACATTCTTTTGAAACAATTAGATTTCCAAGCAGTGCCTGACAGCTGTGGAATCAGTTAACTGCTCACCAAAGCAAGGCATTAGACACAAGAGACACTAGAGCGAGTGAGACTTCAGCCAAGCCTTCTACATGCCAGAAAAATATGTCAAAAAGCATTATGATAGCAGGACCCTATCCTTGATTTTGAAACAAAGCGCAGGACTTTATTATTACTTTTTGAAGAATGTGTTGTTTCTCTCCTTCCAGAAGTGTGGGCCACAATATCATAATTTATTCAAAATAGCAGGCACTGGATACATTTGTTGAATGAAAGAATAAATGAGTAAATGAGTACTATTACCTAACTTGAATAAAAGGAAATATGAAGAATTAAGGACAAAATAAATCTGTGCATTTTTTGAAACTTTTAGTCAAGTTTCATTCATTGAAAGTCTAAATACATTTTTTAGTCAAGCATACTTTATAAATATTTGTTCAGTCAGTCTCAAAAGGTGGCATATTATATGGTTACACTGATATAATATCCCTGGAACAAAATTATAGAGATGGAGAACAGGTTAATGGTTACAAGGAACTGAGGTGGGAGCTATATGAAACTACGAATGGTAAAATTGCATATAGGAAATTGAAGGGTAGAACAGCATAATGCTTTCAAGTTACTCTCAAGTGTCTTTAAAAAAAATCCAGGTAAAGAGCATGTGCAGCATTCTTGTATCTTATAGTAAATTTTCTATAAGGTTGAAATATAAGAATAAAATTAAAATGGAAAATAGTAAAAGAGACTGAGAGGTCCACAGTTAGGGTGTTTATAATACAACACAAATGAGAAGTCCATGTGCAGCTCTGTGCTGAGCCTCAGGAGTTGTTCTGACTTTGGGCTCAGAGTTTGGTCTTCCATTAAACATTCATAAAGTCACCTTTATTAGTTAGCCAAACAGTGAGACACTTCCGAGGAAATGAACAACACTTATCAAATTAATAAAATCAGTAACCCAAGTGCCAGTTTATTTAAGTGTGGGTTAAACAAGTGTGCCAAAAACAACTTGCCAGTTCACATTAAGCCTTCCTTCTGTAGCGCTGACTAGTTTATTCCTTCCTATCTGTCTCTATACATGAAAGACAAAATTTTGGTTATCCCCAATATATGAGTTCTTTAAGTTTGTGAACTTGCCACTGTGCACTTATGTTAGCAGCACTGTACAAATAACTATTGGAACACCCTCCCTACTCACCTGATCTGGTCCCCAATGATTTTTTTCTTTACCCAGAGATAAAGAAAATATTGAAAAGAAGATATTTGATGACATTCAGGATATCAAGGGTAATATGACAACTGCTCTGATGCCATTCCAGGGAAAGAGTTTCAAAATTGCTTTGACGGGTGGACTAGGCACTAGCATCAGTACATAGCTTCCCAAGGGGAGGACTTCAAAGGTGACCCTAGAGATATTCAGCAATGGGGTATGGAGCCCTTTTTCTAGGATGAGTTTGTGAACTTAAATGTCGGACACTCATAGACTTCTCCTTCCAGCCATGTTAAAAAGTACCTTATTGAGGTATTTTCTTATGTAGTTCCATCCCCTCTTGTACTCTCTTTCATTATGTAGGTTTATGAAAGTCTTATGCAAGCAGCCTGTTGTTTCAAGAATAGGTTACAGAGAAATAAAGATCTATGGCTATGTTTTACCAGAAGAGATTTCCAGTTATGAGCTAGAGGTTGGGAATGTGTGCTTAACCCTTGAGAAAAGCTCATTGTTGAGAATAAAATCAGAAGAAATTTTGATGTTTACACAGACAAAAAATAACAAAGTTGGAGCCCTTGAAGACCCTCAAACACATAGCCTGTCTCTCTCTCTCTCTCTCTCTCTCAATTCATTTTCCAAATTCTGAAACTCAATGGGATTGGAAGGCAAGGAGCTAAGCCAAAAGCCTCTGAAGGCAGCTTCAAGTAACCTTCATCTTTAGGGACTGAGGAGCCAAAGACCCTGGAGGCTGAGTTAAAGCCTTGGAGGGAACGTCTGAGCAAAGGGATAAACCAATATAGAGGCCATCTTGCCAATTGTCATACAGCACCAAACTCACTCACTGATTATAATAATGTATCTTTATCACATAAAGAAGGAGAGCTCTCTGTTGAAAAACAGCATGATTCAGAGCCTGTATGTTTATCTTGTACATCATGTATAGTATATAATTTTAAAAAATTACTAAACTGGGCATGTACTAGGGAAGCTGAGATGGAAGGTTTGCTTGAGCCCAGGAGTTCGATCATACCACTGCCCTCCAGCCTGAGCAACAGAGCAAGACCTTGTCTCTGAAAAACAAAACAAAAAAGTTTTTTTAAAGAGACTACTAGATATGTAAAGATTCTATTTATATTTACCTCTAGAAAGGAAAAATAAAAGATATGTAAAGAGACAATATCATATGACAGATAACCATAAGAATAAACAAACAATAGAAATAAGTCTAGGGATAATCCAGACATTTGAATTGGCAGGTGAAGGCTTTAAAATAACAGTGATTAATATGTGCAATAAAATAGTAGACTAACAGATAAAAGAACTGAGTATTTAACAGAAAATTGAAATAGAAAGGAATTAAATGAACATTCTTTAAAAATACAATACTAAAACTAAACAAACCAATAAAGAGTTTTAACCCTCCATTCTAACTGAGCACAATGGAACATAAGTTAGTGATCTCTAAAACAAGTCAGTAGAAAAGACTCACACAAAGATACAAAAAGAAAAATGGATAATACAGTGAAGAGTGTAAGAGACAGGTGGAACAGGTGAAAAAGTCACAAAACACATGTAATTAACATACTAGAAGAGAAAAAGAAGCACTCCAATTACATAATGATATATTTTTTCATGAGAGATAAAAAATGTCAACCCACAAATAGATATGCCTTAACAAATAACAACCAGAATAAAAACAGAAACAATTACACCAAGACTTGTTATAAGAAAACTGCTGAAAACCAGAGAAAATTTTATATAGGCAGTTACAGAAAAAAGAATCCAAAACAAAACATTATCTTCAAAGAAGCCCTCCTGGGTCTGACAGGCAATTTATTTACAGTTTAACTATGGGATGACAGAAAATAATAAAATGCTAAAATTTATAAACTTATAAATAAAATTGCTAATTAAAATTATGTCTAATACTTCAAAAACATTCGTGTAAAAAATCACAATTTTGGAAACAGAGTATGTTGCCAATTTTAAATATCAAAGGAAAGGCTTCAGAAGAAATAGATCTTGTGGGAACTGTTGACATCAGAAAGAGTATGTAACCCTGTGACTCTGCCACTGCGAGGGCTTGCATGGAATGTTTACTGTCTCAAAGAAGTCACCTGGAGGTCCAGCAGGGAAAGACACTGGTTGATTAGAATTTTTTTTTTTTTTTGAGTTGGAGTCTCACTCTGTCGCCCAGACTGGAGTGTAGTGGCTGCTTCTGGCCACCGCAGCCTCGACCTGCTGGGCTCCGGCGATCCTTCCGCCTCAGCCTTCCAAGTAGCCGGAATTACCGGCATGCGCTACCAAACCCGGCTGATTTTTTGATTTATTTGTAGAGATGAGGTCTCGCTGCCC